>NC_066520.1:5968745-6096245 GCF_024679095.1 Eriocheir sinensis
TTGGACACTGGTGGCCGTAAAGAACCACTGGCACTGCCCACGTTTGGACACTGGTGGCCGTAAAGAACCACTGGCACTGCCATCGTTTGGACACTGGTGGCCGTAAAGAACCACTGGCACTGCCCACGTTTGCACACTGGTGGCCGTAAAGAACCACTGGCACTGCCCACCTTTGGACACTGGTGGCCGTAAAGAACCACTGGCACTGCCACGTTTGCACACTGGTGGCCGAAAAGAACCACTGGCACTGCCCACGTTTGGACACTGGTGGCCGTAAAGAACCACTGGCACTGCCCACGTTTGGACACTGGTGGCCGTAAAGAACCACTGGCACTGCCCACGTTTGCACACTGGTGGCCGTAAAGAACCACTGGCACTGCCCACGTTTGGACACTGGTGGCCGTAAAGAACCACTGGCACTGCCCACGTTTGGACACTGGTGGCCGTAAAGAACCACTGGCACTGCCATCGTTTGGACACTGGTGGCCGTAAAGAACCACTGGCACTGCCCACGTTTGGACACTGGTGGCCGTAAAGAACCACTGGCACTGCCCACGTTTGGACACTGGTGGCCGTAAAGAACCACTGGCACTGCCCACGTTTGGACACTGGTGGCCGTAAAGAACCACTGGCACTGCCATCGTTTGGACACTGGTGGCCGTAAAGAACCACTGGCACTGCCCACGTTTGGACACTGGTGGCCGTAAAGAACCACTGGCACTGCCCACGTTTGGACACTGGTGGCCGTACCGAAGCGGACGGGTTAAGTAATAGGCTCTGTATGTTTTTGCATTAGTAAATTACTACTTCATCCAAGGTACTGATGGAACGAACACTCCCTCTAGTAATATCTTACTTTCTGACCTTTACTTATTCATTACATCAGAGCATCTTGCCAAAGAAACTCAGAAGCTTCCAAGAGTACACAACACATAACTTCATACCACCTGAACACTGTAGCCTTACAAACGAGAGACAGCTTGTTCCGCTTATCTATTGCTTCCTTACATTCTATTACAACGGCATTTTTCCTCATTTATCTATTGTTTCTTTACGTTCTATTACAACGGCATTTTTCCTCATTTATCTATTGTTTCTCTACGTTCTATTACAACGGCATTTTTCCTCATTTATCCATTGCTTCCCTACATTCTATTACAACGGCATTTTTCCTCATTTATCTATTGTTTCTTTACGTTCTATTACAACGGCATTTTTCCTCATTTATCCATTGCTTCCCTACATTCTATTACAACGGCATTTTTCCTCATTTATCTATTGTTTCTTTACGTTCTATTACAACGGCATTTTTCCTCATTTATCCATTGCTTCCCTACATTCTATTACAACGGCATTTTTCCTCATTTATCTATTGTTTCTCTACGTTCTATTACAACGGCATTTTTCCTCATTTATCTATTGTTTCTTTACGTTCTATTACAACGGCATTTTTCCTCATTTATCCATTGCTTCCCTACATTCTATTACAACGGCATTTTTCCTCATTTATCTATTGTTTCTTTACGTTCTATTACAACGGCATTTTTCCTCATTTATCTATTGTTTCTCTACGTTCTATTACAACGGCATTTTTCCTCATTTATCTATTGTTTCTCTACGTTCTATTATAACGGCATTTTTCTCATTTATCCATTGCTTCCTTACATTCTATTATAACGGCATTTTTCTCATTTATCCATTGCTTCCTTACATTCTATTATAACGGCATTTTTCTCATTTATCCATTGCTTCCTTACATTCTATTATAACGGCATTTTTCTCATTTATCTATTATTTCTCTACGTTCTATTACAACGGTATTTTTTCCCATTTATCTATTTTTTTCTCTACGTTCTATTATAACGGCATTTTTCCTCATTTATCCATTGCTTCCCTACATTCTATTATAACGGCATTTTTTCTCACTTATCTAGTCTATTGCTTCTCTATACAGTCTATTATAAGGGCATATTTCTCATTTATCCATTGCTTCTCTATACATTCTATTATAACGGGCATATTTCTCATTTATCTATTGTTTCTCTACATTTTATTATTAGGCCATTTTTTCTCACTTATCTAGTCTATTGCTTCTCTACACAGTCTATAATACGGGCATATTTTTCATTTATCTATTGCTTCCCTGCATTCTATTATAAGGGCATTTTTTCTCATTTACCTATCGGGGGCAACTGTGGCTTTAATCTATCCGATGCCGGCAGGTGACATACGTATAAGTCAAGGCGGAGAATGACGCCAACGCACTGGTTCAAATCCGGTGCCGGGTAACACTCATTATTATTATTATTATTATTATTATTATTATTATTATTATTATTATTATTATTATTATTATTATTATTATTATTATTATTATTATTATTATTATTATTATTATTATTGTTATTATTATTATTATTATTATTATTATTATTATTATTATTATTATTATTATTATTATTATTATTATTATTATTATTATTATTATTATTATTATTATTATTATTATTATTGTTATTTTTATTATTATTATTATTATTATTATTATTATTATTATTATTATTATTATTATTATTATTATTATTATTATTATTATTATTATTATTATTATTATTATTATTATTATTATTATTATTATTATTATTATTATTATTGTCATCATCATCACCATCTTCATCACCATCATCATCATCATTAGCGTTATATTACTGCACTAGGAACAACAGAACAAATAGCTAAACAGAAACATATGCACATTATTATTATTTTTATTATTTTTATTATTATTATTATTATTATTATTATTATTATTATTATTATTATTATTATTATTATTATTATTATCATTATTATTATCATTATTATTATTATTATTGTTACTATTATTATCATCATCATTATTATCACCATCCTCATCACCATCATCATCATCATCATTAGCGTTATATTAGTGCACTAGGATCAACAGAACAAATAGCTAAACAGAAACATAGGCACAAAGAATATCAGCCCAGATAGCAAATCGACTTTAATAAGCAGGTAAATAGCAGGTATACAGAGGAACAGACACCCATACACTCCCCCTCCTCCTCCTCCTCCTCCTCCTCCCTTTCCCTTCTGCTTCCCCATTCTGCCTCCCTCCCACACCTGGTAATTGGAGGTGAGCTGAGTCACCCTCACACCTGCGTTGGGGAGGAAAAGTGATGGGGTGACATGTAAGTGTGGGGGAGAGACAGGCAGTGACACACTATGCATACGGAGTACTAGTAGCGTTGTGACGGCTGGAACAAGGGATTGGACTGAACATGCTCCAGCACTAAGCAGCAGAGAACATACAGTGCTAAGTTATGAATCTCAAGGTGCAATAGGCTCAGCTGTATGAGAAGGAATGCTGGGTTAGTATTTGTACGTGATAAAGACACGATATGGGAACAAGGAGGTAAAGATGGGAAAATTAAGAGGTGTAGGACCATGGGAAATGTGTTGAGTCGAGGGTGGAGCTACAGGGGGAACAAGGAGTATTAAGAGATGCAAGATGTAATAGTTAACTGTATGGCAAAGTGCCTCCTGAGTGCCTGGGTGCTGAAGTTTTAACTGAGTCAAATGTTTTCTTATAATCTATGAAAGGCACGCATAATGATTTATTGTACCAACCGATTTTTCGATCATTTGGTTGATGTATATTTGGTCACGGGTCTCTGTGACTCCATAAGCATTTTGTATATATGAGCTTGTTTTAATTAAATCACCTCAGTATTTGGTTAGGCCCTACAGTTAGACCACCTTCCGCTGCTTTGCCCCTACTCATTCCTTTGAAGGTTTTCGTAATAGCTTACATGGTTACACTTTTAGTTTCCAAGTTCAGCGAATCATTCTCTTCACCATCATATTCCTGCCCACATAGAGGATCACTGTACCACTCGCTATATAATTTTTCCACAATCCAAACTACCTTCTCCATATTATTCGTGATGTTTGCATTTGTTTAAGAAGTATATATATATATATATATATATATATATATATATATAAATATATATATATATATATATATATATATATATATATATATATATCTATATATATATATATATATATATATATATATTTATATATATATATATATATATATATATATATATATATATATATATTTTTTTTTTTTTTTTTTTTTTTACAGCAAAGGAGACAGCTCAAGGGCACATTAAAAAGTAAACAATAATAAATAACTAAAAAAGCCCGCTACTCGCTGCTCACAAAAAGAATCCAAAGAGGTGGCCGAAAGAGAGGTCAATTTCGGGAGGAGAGGTGTCCAGATACCCTTCTCTTGAAAGAGTTCAAGTCGTAGGCAGGAGGAAATACAGAAGGAAGATTGTTCCAGAGTTTACCAGCGTGAGGGATGAAAGAGTGAAGATGCTGGTTAACTCTTGCATAAGGGGTTTGGACAGTATAGGGATGAGCATGAGTAGAAAGTCGCGTGCAGCGGGGCCGCGGGAGGGGGGGGAGGCATGCAGTTAGCAAGTTCAGAAGAGCAGTCAGCATGAAAATATCGATGGAAGATAGAAAGAGAGGCAACGTGGCGGCGGAAATTAAGAGGTAGAAGACTATCAGTAAGAGGAGGAGAGCTGATGAGACGAAGAGCATTAGACTCCACTCTGTCCAAGAGAGCTGTGTGAGTGGAGCCCCCCCACACGTGAGATGCATACTCCATACGAGGGCGGACAATGCCCCTGTATATGGATAGCAACTGTGCGGGGGAGAAGAACTGGCGGAGACGATACAGAACGCCCAGCCTCGAGGAAGCTGATTCAGTGAGAGACGAGAAGTGGTTTCCAGTTAAGATTTTGAGTTAAGGACAGACCGAGGATGTTTAGTGTTGAAGAAGGTGACAGCTGAGTGTTGTCGAAGAATAGGGGATAGGTGTTTGGAAGATTGTGTCGAGTTGATAGGTGGAGAAATTGGGTTTTTCAGGCATTGAAGGACACAAGGTTCCTTTTACCCCACTCGGAACTGATAGTAAGGTCTGAGGTTAAGCGTTCTGCAGCCTCCAGCCTGGAATCATGTAATTCCTGTTGAGAGGGTCTTTTGTTGAAGGAAGTTGAATAATGCAGAGTGGAGTCATCAGCGTATGAGTGGATAGGACAGTTTGTTATGGAAAGAAGATCATTGATGAATAACAGGAAGAGAGTGGGTGATAGGACAGAGCCCTGTGGAACACCACTGTTAATAGGTTTATGAGAAGAACAGTGACCGTCTACCACAGCAGAGATAGAACGGCCGGAAAGGAAACTGGAGATAAAGGAACAGAGGGAAGGATAGAATCCGAAAGAGGGCAGTTTAGAAAGCAAAGACTTGTTCCAGACTCTATCGAAGGCTTTCGAAATGTCTAGTACAACTGAGAAAGTTTTACCGAAACGGCTAAGAGAGGATGACTAAGAATCAGTTAAGAGAGCAAGAAGATCGCCAATAGAACACCCCATGCGGAACCCATACTGGCGATCAGATAGAAGGTTAGAAGTGGAAAGGTGCTTTTGAATCTTCCGGTTAAGGATTGATTCGAAAGCTTTAGATAGACAAGAAAGTAAAGCTACAGGGCGGTAGTTTGAGGGATTGGAACGGTCACCCTTCTTAGGCACAGGCTGTACGAAGGCGTACTTCCAGCAGGAAGGAAAGGCAGAGGCGAAAGAGTTTGACCAGGCAGGGTGTCAGCACAGAAGCACAGTTTTTAAGGACAATAGGAGGCACTGCATCAGGTCCATAAGCCTTCTGAGAGTTGAGGCCAGAGAGGGCATAGAAAACATCATTAGGAAGAATCTTAATAACAGGCATAAAGAAGTCGGAGGGGGGGGATGAGTAAGAGGAATATGCCCACAATCGTCCAGAGTGGAGTTGTTACAGAAAGTTTGAGCGAAGAGTTTAGCCTTAGAGATAGAAGAGACGGCAGTGCTGCCGTCTGGGTTAAGAGGAGGCGGGAAAGAGGAAGAAGTGAAATTGGAGGAGATATTTTTGGCTAAGTGCCAGAAGTCTCAGGAAGAATTAGAGAAAGCAAGGTGTTGACATTTGCTATGGATAAAGGAGTTTTTGGTAGGTCGAAGAATAGATTTGGCACGATTCCGGGCGGAAATGTAAAGGTCATGGTTAGCGGGAGTTCGAAGGCTCTGGTACCTTTTGTGAGCTGCCTCTCTATCTTTGACAGCACGAGAACAACCGCGATTAAACCAAGACATGGGGAGTAGAGAAAGTATGTGGAATGTATGCCTCCATTCCTGAGACAATCACCTCTGTGATGCGCTGGGCACACACAGAGGGGTCTCTATCCTGGAAGCAGTAATCATTCCACGGGAAATCGGAAAAGTACATCCTCAGGTCGTCCCACCGAGCTGAAGCAAAATGCCAGAAGCATCGCCTCTTCGGTGGGTCCAGAGGGTGTACAGGAGCGATAGGACAAAATACAGAAATAAGGTTGTGATCGGAGGAGCCCAACGGAGAGAACAGTTTGACAGACTAAGCAGAAGGGTTATAGGTAAGGAAGAGGTCTAGTATGTTGGGCCGGTCTCCAAGGCGGTCGGGAATACGTGTAGGGTGCTGAACCAACTGCTCTAGGTCATTGAGGAGCGCAAAGTTGTAGCCTTGTTTACTAGGCTGGTCAGTGAAAGAGGATGAAAGCCAAAGCTGGTGGCGAACATTGAAATCTCCTAGGATGGAGATTTCAGCGAAGGGAGAGTGGGTCAAGATGTGCTCCACTTTAAAATTCAGGTAGTCAAAGAATTTTACATAGTTAGTAGAATTAGGTGAAAGATAAACAGCACAGATGTATTTAGTAATAGAATGACGATGAAGTCTTAGCCAGATGATGGAAAATTCAGAAGAGTCAAGGTCGTGGGCACGAGAGCAAGTGATGTCGTTGCATACGTAGACGCAACACCCAGCTTTGGATTGAAATTGAGGATAGAGATAGTAGGAGGGAACAGAGTAGAGATTGCTGTCAGTAGCCTCAGAAACCTGTGTTTCGGTGAGGAAGAGAAGGTGGGGTTTAGAGGAGAGATGGTGTTCCACAGAATGAAAATTAGAACGAAGACGGCGAATGTTGCAGAAATTGATAAGAAAAAGGTTCGAAGAATTATCAAGACACCTCTCAGGTCGGTAGCCAGAAGGGGAGACCTCCCTGGGGGAATTTGTGGTCCCCCCCCCCCCCCTCCAGGCGGGGACTCCGAGGCACTGTTGTTGAACGCCATTTTGAATTTCGAATTTTGGGAAAAGGTGAGTGTTGTGTGAATGTAGTGTGGTGTGGATAGAGAGAGGATCTGTCTTTAGAGAGCATGCTGAACTACTCTCTGGTGTAGATGTGACAATAGGGAAACGGTTAATAAGGTAATGGGAAAGGTCTATGGAGGGCTTCAGCACCCTCCTCACTTCCCATATATACCTCACCGGGAGTGGCTTGCGCCCGTTCGGTAGGTGTCTTCCTATCTACTCCAACCAATATATATATATATATATATATATATATATATATATATATATATATATATATATATATATATATATATATATATATATATATATATATATATATATATATATATATATATATATATATATATATATATATATATATATATATATATATATATATATATATATATATATATATATATATATATATATATATATATATATATATATATATATATATATATATATATATATATATATATATATATATATATATATATATATATATATATATATATATGCCAGTACTCAGGTTTCTCTTGGTTATTTTCACCATTCTTCCACTCTGATGATCGACTACCCTACCTATCAAATGAGCTCAGAAGGCTGAGGGAGGACATAATGGCACTCTCTAAGACAAGGAGGCCTGGCAGTGGCGAGATCAGTGAGGGGGGTTATACCTTCTACTGGTGCGGCATGAGCAATGGCTTCCATGTCAAGGGGCATCTCCAGCCAATTGCTGACATTTGTGGTTGAGGTTGCTCCGGTTGATGAGCGTATAATGCGAGTGAGGCTGAAGCACACACTGGACTTCATGTCTCTTGTTGCAGTGTACGCTCCTACCGAGATGCGTGAAGCTGAAGAGAAGACGTTCTACGCCAAACTCGACTCCGTATTAGACCAGTGCCCTCCCCGGGACACACTCATTGTCCTGGGCGACTTCAATGCTACTACTGGCACTGACAGGGTTGGCTACGAGCTATGTGTTGGTCCCCATGGATCTGGTACCAGGAACATCAACAGCTCTCTCCTCCTGAATATTGCAAAATCCAGAAGGTTGAGAATTGCGGGTTCCTGGTACCAGAGACCAGAGCTGCACCGCTGGACTTGGTATAACGATGCCGGAGGGGTAGCTAAGGAGATCGACCACATTCTCGTAAGTACTCGTTGGAGGATCCTTCAGAACTGCAGGGTTTACCGGAGTGCTGAGTTCTTTGCAACTGACCATAGACTTGTTGTTGCGACACTCAAGCTTCATGTCAGGTCAAGAAGAATCTCGAGATGCAACACTACTGTGTTCCATCTCGAGAGGCTGAAGGACCTGGCATGTGCTCAGGAGTATGCAGTGACGGTCTCAAATCGGTTCGAAGTGCTTGGCACCCTGGAGGACCCTGTAGAGTTGTGGGATACCTTCAAACGTGAGACTCTTAAAGCTGCCAAGGAGTGCAGTGGAGAGCGCCCGAGATCTGGGAGTGGCTCTGGGCCGTACCATAAGGCAGCCTCCTCGACTAAAGAAGCTCTTCGGCCAATTTCTCATACCATAATTTTCGAGGGCCCCTCTCCGTAAGCGAAGGAAAGGTGTTGACGGGCGAAATTGTTGCAATCTGGCAAAGGGCGAGATAAGTACATCTTCGTGAGCCCCTTCGCATATTTTATGCGTCAATTCTGCATTTCTCTCATTAATATAGTAATAAATGATCCAGGAATTATAATAAAACGTATTTGATCTAATATGAATCTGCAAAAGTTTTTAAATAAATGATTTAAAATGTTGTTCAAGACTTTAGGGTTGTATCATGATTTTTAATCCTTGCCGAGTTGCCGTTTCAACACGCCTCCTTGGTCAACTCAAGGAGCTAGGTAGTCTTTTCCTATAGCTCCGATGGGGCTCGAGCACTTTTCTAACGGTCCCTTGCTTGACGGGATGGTAGCGAGGGGCAGAGAAGTGATAACGCCGGCCACATGTGGAGTCCCTGGCTGTGTGCGTGGAGAGAGGTGGAAACCAAGGGGTGCTGACGTCACTCCCCATTCCCAAGGCCTCCCGTCTCATAGGCCTTGTGGAAACACGGGCCGCGCAGGGATGCCAACCCTATCACTCACGCTATGTTCCCAATTATACCTATATTTGCCTTTCAATCAACCATTTTCTTCGTGATTATACGTTGAAAAATATGTATGATTACACTAATATATGTAAAATGCTTCAATTATCAATATTTCCGTGTAGAGATGTTTACAGAGGCTACCAACCAAACTCGGAAGAAGCTCTACCGGAGGAAGGGGCCGAGATCACCTTATCGTATCCGTTACGAAGTAACGGGTTTAAACTGGATAAATTCAGATTCAACAGGGACATAGGCAAAAATTGGTTTACTAATAGGGTGGTGGATGAGTGGAATAGGCTTAGCAGTCATGTGGTGAGTGCCAATACAATTGTCACATTCAAAAATAGACTAGATAAATTCATGGACAGCGATATTAGGTGGGGTTAGATACACGGGAGCTTAGGGTCAAAGGAGCTGCCTCGTACAGGCCTACCGGCCTCTTGCAGACTCCTGCGTTCTTATGTTCTTATGTTCTTATGACACTCTTTAAGGGAAGAGGAGGAGAAAGGTTTAGAAGCTGCCTAATGGTACGGCCGTTTGCCTCGGTGGAGACGCTGGAGAATATTGAGGAGAGTCGCGCTGCCAGACTTGCTGGGAACCGGGACCAATACAGGGCTCTGTCACGTAGGACTAGAGCTCTCCTGAGGAGAAACAAGGAGAGGTATGTCAGGGGTCTCGCTGAGGAAGTCGAGGGCCATTTAAATGCGAATGACCTTCGACCTGCTTGCCGAGCCCTGAAGAAGCTCCGCTCTAAGTCTCCCTCTCAGGTGAGCGCTATCCGAACAGCTGACGGCTGCCTCGTGTCGTACATGGATGGGCAGAGGGCTCGTTGGGCTGAGTACTTTGAGCAGCTGTACATGGCGGACCCTCCACGTGGGCAGTTTCCAGTTGCTGGGTTGCAGGTAGCGGATGCTGACACACCTACTGACGAAAGCCCATCCTCTCTGGTTGAAGTCAGAGAGGCTGTGGCCAAGTTGAGGGGTGGGAAGGCACCTGGCACCTGTAACATCAGTGCGGAGCTGCTCAAAGCTGGAGGTGAGGCCATGATCCGCGGGATGCATGCGGTCTTGACTGCCGTATTGCACTCCGGTACCATTCCTCCTGGCTGGAAGACGGGGTTGGTCGTCCCTATCTGGAAAGGGAAAGGGGACCGCCAGGACTGCAACAACTACCGTGGTATTACATTGCTCAGTGTGCCAGGCAAAGTGCTTGCCCACCTATTGCTGATGTGAATTCGCAGCCAGCTGCTGAAGCTGCAGAGACCTGAAGAGTTTGTGTTCACGCCTGATAAGTCAACAACTGACCGTATCCTAGCGCTTCGCGTACTGGTGGAGCGCCGACGTGAGTTTCGACAGGCGATGCTTGCAGCCTATGTCGATCTCAAGAAGGCGTTTGATTCAGTGCATCGTGAGGCACTCTGGGATCTTCAGCGACCCTGTGGGATTCCTGCGCGGAGTATTGGTCTGCTGACTGGCCTGTATTCTGGGACAGAGTGCTGTGAAGTGTGTGTGTGTGTGGGGGGGGGCATGTCCAGCCTCTTTCCCGTGAATGCGGGAGTGAGGCAGGGCTGTGTCCTTGCCCCATCGCTTTTCAACACTTGTATGGACTGGGTACTGGGCAGAGTTGTGGGCCAGAGTCATTGCGGAGTATCCATTGGCTATACCAGGGTCACTGACCTTGTTTTTGCTGATGATGCAATAATCCTGGCGGAGTCGCTGGAGATTTTGGTGATGGCTCTCGAGGCACTGCACGAGGAGGCGAAGCCCTTGGGACTTCGGGTTTCATGGGCCAAGACCACGGTACAAGTGTTTGGAGGCTAGCTGGATGACACAGTACAGTCTGTTCATGCGTGTGGCGAGGACGTTGAGATCTCAGAAAGTTTCACGTATCTTGGAAGTGTAGTTTATAACAACGGTGAGTCTGGCCAGGAAGTCTTACGGCGGATTGGTCTGGCAGACGGTGGTATGGACTCGCTCAACACGAGTATATGGCGTTGTCGGTACCTGTGCAGAAGGACAAGATCCAGATTTTCAAGTCCCTTGTGCTCCTTGTCTTACTCTATGGTTGTGAGACATGGACACTAAATGGGGATTTGGAGAGGCGGATTGATGTCTTTGGTAATAAGTCTCTACGCAGAATCATGAGATATCGCTGGAATGACTTTGTGTCAAACCGGCGACTACTCCGTGAGACTGATTCGACGTATATTACCTGCATAGTCCGTCAACGCCAACCCGGCTATACGGGCACGTGAAACGTTTTCCGGAAGCTGATCCTGCTCATCCTGTAGCTACTGTACGGTGGACGAAAAGTGGTCAGAGCTCGGTCAGGCCGGAGAGTGTATGGGGGCTGATTTTGCTCCGGCCCGGCCTCATGAGGCGGCCTGAGCAAACACGGTATACTCAGTACGAAGCCATACACACCCCTCTGCATGTTTCAAGTTAATGATGAAGTTGGAGGTATGAGCTATAGCTGCACGTTGCGTCGGCATTCATCTCCGATAACTCAGTCCTTGAGCCTCTGCTGGGTAAGAACCCATTACCACGGATGCAGGGCAAGTGTGACAATTGAGTTACCACAGGTTACCTTCCCGGAGTGCCTATATATATATATATATATATATATATATATATATATATATATATATATATATATATATATATATATATATATATATATATATATATATATATATATATATATATATATATATATATATATATATATATATATATATATATATATATATATATATATATATATATATATATATATATATATATATATATATATATATGCTAAATCAGCTTCCTCGAGGTTGGACGTCCTGTATCGTCTCCGCCAGTTCTTCTCCCCCACGCAGTTGCTATCCATATACAGGGGCCTTGTCCGCCCTCGTATGGAGTATGCATCTCACGTGTGGGGGGGGGCTCCACTCACACAGCTCTTCTGGACAGAGTGGAGTCTAAGGCTCCTCGTCTCATCAGCTCTCCTCCTCCTACTGATAGCCTTCTACCTCTTAAATTCCGCCGCGATGTTGCCTCTGTTTCTATCTTCTATCGATATTTCCTCGCTGACTGCTCTTCTGAACTTGCTAACTGCATGCCTCCCCCTCCCTTAGCTGCACTACGACTTTCTACTCATGCTCATCCCTACACTGTCCAAACCCCTTATGCAAGAGTTAACCAGCATCTTCACTCTTTCATCCCTCACGCTGGTAAACTCTGGAACAATCTTCCTTCATCTGTATTTCCTCCTGCCTACGACTTGAACTCTTTCAAGAGGAGGGTATCAGGACACCTCTCCTCCCGAAATTGATCTTTTTTTCGACAACCTCTTTTAATTCTTTTTTGGGAGCAGCGAGTAGTGGGCTTTATTTTATTATTGTTTTCTTTTTTTGTGCCCTTGAGCTGCCTCCTTTGTTGTAAATATATATATATATATATATATATATATATATATATATATATATATATATATATATATATATATATATATATATATATATATATATATATATATATATATATATATATATATATATATATATATATATATATATATATATATATATATATATATATATATATATATATATATATATATATATATATATATATATATATATATATATATATATATATATATATATATATATATATATATATATATATATATATATATATATATATATATATATATATATATATATATATATATATATATATATATATATATATATATATATATATATATATATATATATATATATATATATATATATATATATATATAGGGGATGAACAGCAGGGTTAGCCGCGAGGCAACTCCCCAGACCGGTATAAAACCTGTCCCCGGCCACTACACTATATATACGTACTCTAAACTCCATAAAAAAAATTAAAACAGGATTAAAAGAGTTTAAGCTTTATACAAAATCAGAAGACCTACACTTTTGATCCGGCATGCATATGTATATTACATCTCAACATGTATATAAAATAAGAAGACACACTTCCCTCCTCCACTACCACTACTACTACTACAACTACTACAACTACAGCATATACTACTACTACTACTACTACTACTACTACAACTACAGCATATACTACTACTACTACTACTACTACTACTACTACTACTACTACTGCTACTTCTACTACTACTACTACTACTACTACTACTACTACTACTACTACTACTGCTACTACTACTACTACTACTACTACTACTACTACTACTACTACTACTACTACTACTACTACTACTACTACTACTACTACTACTACTACTACTACTACTACTACTACTACACTACTACTGCTACTACTACTACTACTACTACTACACTACTGCTCCTACTACTACTACTACTACACTACTACTGCTCCTACTACTACTACTACTACTGCTGTGCTACTAAAGGTAATAGTAAAGATATATAACAGTGGCGATATTAACTTATGAAGATTGTATAATAAATATAGTAATTAGAATAATGCTTATAAGTAACATTGATATTTATAATATATGTCTCTCTCTCTCTCTCTCTCTCTCTCTCTCTCTCTCTCTCTCTCTCTCTCTCTCTCTCTCTCTCTCTCTCTCTCTCTCTCTCTCTCTCTCTCTCTCTCTCTCTCTCTCTCTCTCTCTCTCTCTCTCTCTCTCTCTCTCTCTCTCTCTCTCTCTCTCTCTCTCTCTCTCTCTCTCTCTCTCTCTCTCTCTCTCTCTCTCTCTCTCTCTCTCTCTCTCTCTCTCTCTCTCTCTCTCTCTCTCTCTCTCTCTCTCTCTCTCTCTCTCTCTCTCTCTCTCTCTCTCTCTCTCTCTCTCTCTCTCTCTCTCTCTCTCTCTCTCTCTCTCTCTCTCTCTCTCTCTCTCTCTCTCTCTCTCTCTCTCTCTCTCTCTCTCTCTCTCTCTCTCTCTCTCTCTCTCTCTCTCTCTCTCTCTCTCTCTCTCTCTCTCTCTCTCTCTCTCTCTCTCTCTCTCTCTCTCTCTCTCTCTCTCTCTCTCTCTCTCTCTCTCTCTCTCTCTCTCTCTCTCTCTCTCTCTCTCTCTCTCTCTCTCTCTCTCTCTCTCTCTCTCTCTCTCTCTCTCTCTCGTGACGAACGCACGCCCCGCCGGCCTTCCCTCGCATCTGCCTCGCCGTCGCCTGAATCTTTGATGGGCTGTATTACTATTTCATGTTCCCGGCGCCCGTGACTGCGGCGTGACGAGGCGACGAATAATGGCCGGCGGAATATGGAATGATGCAGGTGTGACATTCCCGCTGACTCGGGAGGGAGGGAGAGGCAGGGAGAGGCAGACGGCAGTGGGGGGGGGGGCGGCTGCGATGGAAGGCTTAATACTCAACTCGCTATCTCTTTCTTTTACGTTTTCTATTTCCCGCTAAAAAAAAAAAATTATGAAATGCATACATGGATTATTATGTGAGCGTGTGTTTCTTGTCTATGTGAAGATGCCTGATAACCAGTCTCATTTTTCTTGAAAACTGAAGTACCTATGTTGAGATTTATTTCCGAACTGCATATATGTTTATAAAACAGACTCACTGAAACTGAGAGTCAGACCGGCCAGCTCAGCCTAATAATTCAAGAATCCATCATAATGTTTCTATCCTCAAGTGGTTTTGTCCGCCACGGTATCAGGGGGCGAATACTGGAACCTCACGTAACTTCCGAGTTCCGAAATATTTACCACACCGGATCTTACGATGTGCCTACGATGATCGTTACGAGATATTATAGAATCAAATATACGAGACAGTAAACATCTCGTAGATTACGTGTCTTGTAAATCCCTTTCATATCTTGCGAGCTCTTTGGATCCTGCCAGCCGATCACAGTGTATTCTACTCTGCATTATGAGAGAAGTGGCAACATTGAAACAATCACAACGCCGATATCTGTAAACAATTGCTCATCAAAGGAAGGGAGACGCAGAAGACACTACACTCGTAAGAGAAGATTTTGCGCTTTTATTTTTAATACTAAAGATCTATGTTTAGGCTAGAGGAGGCGGTGGCTGAGTGGTTAGCTTGCGGGCCCCGCATTCACCGCGTTCTGAACGACGCGGGTTCGAATCCGCCGCTACCACCTGGGATTTTTCAGTCATTACCGAGTAGCTCCATCAACCCGGACTCTAGAAGAACCGTCCAAGTCATTAAAGAATGAGCTCCGGGGGGTAGAATGAGCCAAGAAATGATGGCGCCACTATAAATACTTGCCTGCACCAAGACAGGCTCGGGCCGACCACCAGGTCCCTCAAGAAAGCCTACCGGTGCTACAGGCTTCGACGTTAAAAAAAAAGAAAAAAAAAAGCTGCATGATAAATATTCAGTTTCAAAGATTTTTGTATTATGTAATTTACAAACGTAAAGACTATAGATCATACTCGGTTTCATTTCACCTGTCCATCCCATGAAGGTAAATCCTACCTCATGGTCCATCCACTAGCGTAAATTTTGATAGTTGTGGCACATTTCATGTGCAGTGCTATAAAATTATAGCTCGTGACAGGGTGTGGCCAATGTCTTTGCCTCTTGCGATAAATATTCTCGCAGGTGTTCGTACGATATATATATATATATATATATATATATATATATATATATATATATATATATATATATATATATATATATATATATATATATATATATATATATATATATATATATAAACGACGTTTCCAGTGTCTGGCCCCAGCCGATCTTGTACCTGCTAAGATGAGAATGGATGGGGAGCAAGGAGGAGGGGCACGGAAAGATATTTTCAACTAATTCTTTCTCTTCCTTCACCTTCTCTTCCTCACCGAAACACAGGTTTCTGAGGCTACTGACAGCAATCTCTACTCTGTTCCCTCCTGCTATCTCTATCCTAAATTTCAATCCAAAGCTGGATGTTGCGCCTGCGTGAGCAACGACATCACTTGCTCTCGTGTCCACGACCTTGACTCTTCAGAATTTTCCACCATCTGGCTAAGACTTCATTGTCATTCTATTACTAAATACATCTGTGCTGTTCATCTCTCACCTAATTCTACCAACTATGTAAAATTCTTTGACTACTTGAACTCTAAAGTGGAGCACATCTTGACCCATTCTCCCTTCGCTGAAATCTCCATCCTAGGAGATTTCAATGTTCACCACTAACTTTGGCTTTCATCCTCTTTCACTGACCAGCCTGGTGAACAAACCTCAACGATCTAGAGCAGTTGGCTGAACCAACTTGGTTCAGCACCCTACACATATTTCCGACCGTCTTGGAGACAGGCCCAACTTCTTTCTTACCTCTAACCCTTCTACTTACTTTGTCAAACTGTTCTCTCCGTTGGGCTCCTCCGATCACAACCTTATTTCTGTATCCTGTCCTATTGCTCCTGTACACCCTCTGAACCCACCGAAGAGGCGATGCTTCTGGCATTTTGCTTCCGCTCGGTGGGACGACCTGAGGATGTACTTTTCCGATTTCCCGTAGAATGACTACTACTTCCAGGAGAGAGACCGCTCTGTGTGTGCAATGGTGGCACACATTCCACGTACTTTTCCTACTCCTCATGCTAAAAAGCCTTGGTTTAATCTTGCTTGTTCTCGTGCTATCCAAGATAGAGAGGCAGCTCACAAAAGGTACCAGAGCCTTCGCACTCCTGCTAACCATGATCTTTATATTTCTGCCTGGAATCGTGCCAAATCTAGTCTTCGACTTACCAAAACCTCTTTCATAAATAGAAAATGTCAACACCTAGCTTTTTCTAATTCTTCCCGTGACTTCTGGCACCTAGCCAAAAATATCTCCTCCAATTTCACTTCTTCATCTTTCCCTCTTCTCCTTAACCCTGACGGCAGCACCACCGTCTCATCTATCTCTAAGGTTGAACCCTTCTTAAAACTTTCTGTAAAAACTCCACTCTGGACGATTCTGGGCATATTCCTCCTACTCATCCCCCCTCTGACTCCTTTATGCCTGTTAATAAGATTCTTAAGAACGATGTTTTCTATGCCCTCTCCGGCCTCAACTCTCAGAAGGCTTATGTACCTGATGGAGTGCCTCTAATTGTCCTTAAAAACTGTGCCTCCGTGCTGACACCCTGCCTGGTCAAACTTTTTCGTCTCAGCCTATCAATATCTACGTTTCCTTCCTGCTGGAAGTATGCTTTCATACAGCCTGTGCCTAAGAAGGGTGACCGCTCCTATCCTTCTAACTACCGCCCTATAGCTTTACTTTTCTGTCTATCTAAAGCTTTTGAAGCAATCCTTAACCGGAAGATTCAAAAGCACCTTTCCACTTCTAAACTTATATCTGACCGCCAGTATGGATTACGCAAACGGCGTTCAACTGACGATCTTCTTGCTCTCTTAACTGACTCTTGGTCATCCTCTCTTAGCCGTTTCGGTGAAACTTTCGCATTTCCGCTAGACATATCGAAAGCTTTCGATAGAGTCTGGCACAAGTCTTTGCTTTCTAAACTGCCCTGTTACGGTTTCTATCCTTCTCTCTGTTCCTTTATCTCCAGCTTCCTTTCCGGTCGTTGTATCTCCGCTATGGTAGATGGTCACTGTTCTTCCTCTAAAACTATCAACAGTGGTATTCCACAGGGCTCTGTCCTATCACCCACTCTCTTCCTATTATTCATAAATGATCTTCTTTCTTTAACAAATTGTCCTATCCATTCATACGCTGACGAATCCACTCTGCATTATTCATCTTCTTTCAACAGAAGACCTTCTCAACAGGAATTACAAGACTCCAGACTGGAGGCTGCAGAACGCTTAACCTCAGACATTGCTATCATTTCCGATTGGAGTAAAAGGAACCTTGTGTCCTTCAGTGCCTCTACTCGACACAGTCTTCCAAACACCTATCCCCTATTCTTCGATAACACACAGCTAACACTAAATATTATCGGTCTATCCTTAGCTCAAGATCTCAACTAGAAACTTCACATCTCTCTCACTAAATCAGCTTCCTCGAAGTTGGGCGTTCAGTATCGTCTCCGCCAGTTCTCCTCCCCCACACAGATGCTTTCCATTTAGAGGGGCCTTGTCCGCCCTCCTATGGAGTATGCATCTCACGTATGGGGGGGTTCCACTCAAGCAGCTCTCCTGGACAGAGCGTCTCATCAGCTCTCCTCCTCTTACTGATAGTCTTCTACCTCTTAAATTCCGCCGCCATGTTGCCTCTTTCTATCTTCTATCGATATTTTCATGCTGACTGCTCTTCTGAACTTGTTAACTGCATGCCTCCCCACTTCCTGAGGCCGCGCTGCACTCGACTGTCCACTCTTGCTCACCCTATACTGTCCAAACCCCTTATGCTAGAGTTAACCAGCATCTTCACTCTTTCATCTTTTACACTGGCAAACTCTGGAAGTGCCTTCCTTCGTCTGTATTTCCTCCTGCCTATGACTTGACCTCTTACAAGAAGAGTGTATCAAGACACCTCTCTACCCAAAATTGATCTCTCTTTCGGCCACTCCTCTTGATTCTTTTGTAGGTGTAGTGAGTAACGGGCTTTTTTTTTTTTCATTTTTGTTTCCTTTTTTGCCCTTGAACTACTGTAAAAAAAAAAAAAAAAAAGTGGTAGCAGCAGCAGCAGTAGTTCATCCATTTTGAATCATGAATCTTTAGCGCTATAGATTTTCGCCTTGTCTGCCTCCCCGCAGGTCTCGTGGGCGGTTGGCTGTACATCCACCACAACCTCCTCACCACGCTGGAGGAGGAGGTGTGGAGGCCGCTGGTGGAGAACGACGGCTACATCGACCCCTACGGTGAGTTGAGGGTGTGGAAAGAGAGGGTAGAATGATCTGGGGGCGCAGGTGGAGATAAATGCCTGTAGAACGGGAACCTAACGGATAAATGCCTGTTACGCCACTCCCTTACGCCACTCCCGGTGAGGTATGTATGGGAAGAGAGGAGGGGGTATCAAGACACCTCTCCATCCGAAACTGACCTCTCTTTTGTCCACTCTTTATTTATCACTTTATGAGAGCAGCAGCTAGCGGGGTTTTTTTTACATCTTCGTTTTGTTGCCCTTGAGTTGCTCTCTGTGCTGCAAAAAAAAAAAAAAAAAAAAAAGGTAAGATCAGCACACTCGACCCTAGACTCAGCGCCATCATAGGGGCGGAAGACAACGATCCCTCCAGCCCGCACAGAAAGCTCGGCAAAGCAGACCACTGGAAGACAGCCACTGGAATAAATCGGTGCATAGCCCAGGCAAGGCTCAAATGACTCGATACTCGAAGCTGTATTTAATAAGTAACTTTATCGAGACCGTTGTCAGCATTAGTCAAAACACAGTGGAGTTAATGTCAATGTCCATATGGTCACATATGATAGATCATAGAAAATAATTATATAACAGCATATTTACAAAGATTGATGGTTTATTGTTTGAAAACAGGCCACAGCAATTTACACAATGTACACCTTTGTTGCTGCCCGCCAGGTAACCCGCTCCTGTGCGGGTGTGACATAGCGTGGCTGGTACGCAACGGCACCCTACTGGAGGCTGTGGACGTGTATACGACGTGTGCTGATGGCAGGGTGTTGGCAAGCCTCGACCCTGCTGACTACGACCACTGCTGAGTCCCGTCCGTCCACTTCTTGTGTTTGCCTGTCTCCCTCCTTCCCCTTCCTCCCTGACAAGGCAATCTCCAACAATAAAGTGACGAGCAGGACCTTCACTTCTGGTATTGTACGAAATTATGTAAGGTGAAGCATTTTTTAGTATAATTTACTTTGATGTCGACTGGTGACGGGCAAGGCATAATAATTTATATCGTCAATAGACCTATAAACTAAACTAATCTTTTATCCTTTTACAATAGAGTATACGAGGCAGCTGACAATGATGAGAGTTACGATGTAGTTTATCTTGATTTTAGTAAGGCCTTCGATAAGGTACCTCACCAGAGACTATTAAATAAAGTCAGGGCTCATGGAATAGGAGGGAAGGTTTATGATTGGATTAGGGAGTGGATTAGCGACAGAGGGTTACCATTAACAGTAAAAAATCCGAATGGGGTAATGTTACCAGTGGGGCTCCATGAGTTTCAGTTTTAGGCCCGCTTTTATTCATTATCTACATCAATGACATAGACAATGGGATAACCAGTGACATAGGTAAATTTGCGAATGACACCAAAATTGGACGCACTATATTAGGACAGGGGAGGATGCTAGAGCACTGCAGGAGGATCTAAACAAACTGTCAGCTTGGTCGGAGAAATGGCAGATGAATTTTAACATCACCAAGCGTACTAAATATAGGAACACGGAACCCAATACACGGGTATAGTTAATATAGCCTACAGATAAATGAGAAAGAGGGGAAAATGTCCTGAGGGGAAGATGTAAAATGTCCTGAGGGGAAGATGTAAAATGTCCTGAGGGGAAGATGTAAAATGTCCTGAGGGGAAGATGTAAAATGTCCTGAGGGGAAGATGTAAAATGTCCTGAGGGGAAGATGTAAAATGTCCTGAGGGGAAGATGTAAAATGTCCTGAGGGGAAGATGTAAAATGTCCTGAGGGGAAGATGTAAAATGTCCTGAGGGGAAGATGTCCAGCGCCCCCTCTTAGCGCCATCACTGTTGAATATCAAGGTGTTGGAGCTGCCTGTGTGTCCTGCGCCGAAGGGGAACGCCATGTAATGTGGTGGGACAAGACAGGACGGCATAACACACAAGATATTCGCAAACACCACCAGAGGACCGTTGCCAGATTGTCGTACTCAGCCTCTTGTATTTATCGATTACCAACCCAAAACTGTCCCCTCCACTCCAGTAACTGTCTTCATATATAGTTATCGCTGAAATGGTTAGTTATTGGTGTTTCTTGGCAATAATTATGAATCAGAAGCCAGAAAATTAAATGTTCTGAGTACGATAAAATAGGAGGGAGGCGGGGAAGTGTCGCTCGAGGAGAAGGACGGGCGGCGTGGCGGTGGTCGTCCCAGCAGGCAGGTGGTGGCGACAGTAATTGGTAAAAAAGGAGTTAGATAGACTCTTTCGGGCCTGCAAGGAGAATAGTCGTGTGGTCACGAAATAGCGTCGTCTGCAAATCCGCTGGTGGTCACCTCCCCCAGCAGAGTGAGCAGACGCACCACGTGTGCCCCATCCCCAAGTCACTACCCGCGGGCAAATGGCAGGACCTTCAGCATCATTTGTGTTAAGTGATTACGCGAGATCGGTTGAGAATGCTGCGAAGCTAAGATACATCGTAAAAAATCAGTGCTTTTGGAGGAATAGACTGGTAGACTGGCTGTCTAGCTGGCTGGCTGGCTGGTTGACTGGTGGGTTGACTGGTTGCCTGGTGGGTTGATTGGATGGCTGATTGGTAAACTAACCGTCTGTCTAACTGACCAATTAGATGGCCGACGGGTTGATTGGATGACTGACTGGGTGGTTGACTGACTGGCTGGCTGGTTGAGTGGCTGATTGGTTGTTTGGCTGACTGTCTGGCTGGTCGGTTGACTGGCTGTCCCTCTGCCTGGCCGATCTCCTGTTGCTGACCAGTGATGCCCAGGTAGGTAGCACAGGCACAGGTAAACAGGTGAGGGCAAGTGACGACAGGTGAGGGCAGGTGACGGCAAGTCACCTTACACTACGCACTCTTGGTCACTTCCCTGCGTATACATATACTCCACCCAGCACTGAGCTCTGTCCCTCTGTTTTTTTTTTTTTTTTTTTTTTTAAATTGCAGCCTATTGCGCCGGTAGGCTTCTTCCCGGTGGGTCCTGATGGTCGGTCCAAGGCTTCTTTCCGGTGAGTCCTGATGGTCGGCCCAGCCCGTTCTGGCGCAGGCGAGTGTTTATAGTGGCGCCATCTTGCACTGGCTCATGCTGCCCTCCCAGAGCTCATTTTTGATCCTAGAATCTAGAGTCCGGGTTGATAGGTGGTCTTCTGGGCAGCATGTGGGTAGTTTTAAGCCACTCGGCGACGGCTGAAAAATCCCAGCTTGGTGGCACCGAGCGGGCATTGAGCTCGCGTCCTCCTGAACACGAGGCCGTTACTCTGACGACTCAGCCACCGCCTCCCCATGTGCACTTTTTTTATAGATTTCCTGTGCACTTTGCCTCCACTGAATTTCCTTTCCAATTTTCTTCCCCTGATTGAGCCCCGCCATACGTGTTTACCTCCGCCAGCTCATGTAAATCCCGTTCCAGAGTAATCCCCCGCCACACAGTAAGCTAGGGGACCCGGGGCAATACCCAAATGAGTGTTACCTCATGTAATAATCTGATCAGTCTTGCCTGTAATATTTACCTCTGACAAAATGAGCACTGCAGAGTCGAGACGAAGCAGACGGCCGCCAGTTTTCTCTCCTCACAGCTTCTATCCACTTCTCCCGCTCTTCTGAATTCGCTGGAAATCTATAAAATGACACAGCATCTCTCCCGTGTCGGTTAGAACATCCAACCGCACAGCATAGGCTACGTATCCCATGACGAACACACAGAGCACTTGTGCAGCCGCCACCAAGGTTTGCTTTCATAAGTGACTACCACCACTGACCACCAAGATGGCCGTGCAGGCCCGCGCTACCCCCCACCCCCATTAATGACATCAGCTGCAAAACCTGTATGAGGCTGCTGGGCGCCATTATAGGCCCTTCGAGCACCGCGCCGACTTTGAACTGAGGTATTAAAAACATAATTTTACCTATTTTGGAAGCGGATTCGGCTGCTTTTTAATGTAGCACTGCCTTGCTGCCTTACCTTCGGCTGTAGTAACATGCCACAGAGGGGACACAAAGTTAATCATTACTCTGGTAACCGTTTCCATTATTATTACTCGTATCTGAGATTTTAAAATGAGGTTAAATATTACTATTTCAGCGGTGACAGGTTACTATTTGCTCATGTGAAGGGTCTTCAGCTAAAAACTCCTCAAGGTTGGGATATAAGTTCATCTTTTTTTAATAGCCTGATTTAAAAGGTTGCACACTCTTCATTTTCACGGGTACCAATGTCAGTGTATTATGTTGCCATTTTCCTACAGTATTCTCTAAACCTATTTCGACCCTCAAGCATAATGAAACACGTTCACATGGCCTTAGTATTTTACTGTATTATTGTTCAATCATCAATAAGTGTTTCAATGAAATTTAATTAAATTAAATGTTATTGAACTCATTGATAATCAAGTTATCTTCACAATACCTTGGAATCGCACAGAAAATTCATTGCAGTAACTACAATCGTGTGTGTGTGTGTGTGTGTTAACACAAGAAAGATAGCAGCACGGCGAGTAATGGCATCAGTGTCCCCTCCACCCCCACATAAGTACTTTACACTGGTTTTCTTTCCATATGCTAAAGTTTACTGCAAGCAGATAACGGAAAGAAAGCAAAGTGCCTTTGCATTGATGGAGCTTGGGTAGTGTGTCAGCCACGCGGCCCATGACAAGTATATCAAGGTTCATGACGTTCAGGAGGCAGCGTCCCTCCCTGCAGGCAAAGGTCAGGCAATGAAGGGATATGTAGGTAATAGAAAGACTTCCCCAACTGCTGTCGATATAATATTTTACAGCGATAAGTATTGTTAAATCCATCCATCACAGCAGCAACACTCAAAGAGAAACACCCAGACTTGAGTGAAGTCTCTCAGTACCCTTTGAGCGCTGCCGCCGCTCAAGGTCGTCAGCAGCCCGCCGTGACACGCGCCTATATCACAGGCTACGTGGGTTACTGAGTGCCTATACTGAGACAGTGGCTGATCGTAAGGCTAATAATAATCTCCTGTCACCTTACGGCACACCACAACGGCTGGTGACCAAATTATGGTAAAGTATAAGGGCGAAATGGTGGGTTGGCGACACCTGTTTGTGTAGCCACAAACTGTCTCTTATTTACTTTCCCAGAGCTCGCTGGCTGCTGGCTCCCAGCTGGCTGTTAGGGGAAGGTGTGCAGGTCTGACACAAGTGTGCTCAGTTTCAGTGAACGACCCGTATGGCTGTAAAACAGAAATACAAAAGAGTGTGTGTGTTAGTGTTTGAAAAGCGCGGCGAAAACAGGGCCAATAATGGCGTCCAAATCTTAAGTTGTCGGGACTCTCTCTATCAAAGGACTCTAGGCTCGCAGCGGCCACTACGACCATCGTAGCGCTAAGATTATCGTAACCCTCTCGTAACTCGCCTAAGGTGTATGTTCAAAAGACCCTCGCCAGCAAGAATCTCATTCGAATCTTGGTTTTATTCAAGTATTTACACATTATATATATGAAGTGTGGTGTTTTCTGAAACAGATAATAGTTGTACAGGTAGTTTTAATATGATGTGGTGTTAATATTAGACAAGAATTCTATAGATCTTTGGCAAAACCCGGCATTAGAGAAGGCGGGTGGTAGCAAAGGCGTGGTGGTAGCGGGTGGTACTGGTGAACCGATCGACCCTTTTAACATATTTTTAAGCTGGTTAACAACTGCTAAAGCCATACCTAGCTTCTGCTCTGGTCTTTTCAGGTATTTTCCTTCATAAAGCCTGGAATATATTGTAACAACTCAGCACGGCACGTACAAAAACAAAAAAAGGAGCACACCGATTGTGACTCCAGCCAAGTTCCACAGCCTAGCTCCATTTTTCCTCTTATTTCTCCATTACGAGAGATTATTAAGAATTTGATTTACACATTTATTAATGTACATGCCTTATTTATACATTATAACCTAGAATTACCCATGTAAATAGTTATAACAAAAATATGTAAAAAATTATGTAGCTACTTACTATAGTCTGTTCGGAGCATGAAGGCGGTTCAAGGTGTGGCAGATTCCAGAATTCCCATGAGTGCAGCGCTGCCAGTTCGACCGCCAATTATCAGATTAGCACTCTCTCCCGGCCTACCCACCCACAACCCACCTGTTTATCTCTCTCTCTCTCCCTCTCGACCCGGGGGAGGGACCTAGGGGGACACACCGACCACCACCACCACCACCACTACCAACACCACAACGTGGCAACATGGGAAAAAATCGCTGCCACATGTCATAGAATTTATACAAATCCTTGTCATAATCCTAAACATCGACATTCATTGTACTATGTAGCTAAATTTACTATATACAGAATATATAAAATATCACTTTCAAATAGCACATGGGTGGGAAATAAGAGAAAAAAATGCATGTACGAAGGCTGATTTGGCACCATGGCTAGAGGTAAACGACGATACCAGCTCCACCCTGAACCGCCTTCATGCTCTGAACAGACTATAGCTCAAATTTTCCTACCTGGTCCCCTTATTTCTCCATTAAGAGGGATTATTAAGGTTTCTACTGTACATTCATTAACATATCACTCTTATACATTCATCCCTAGGACGCATTATAGCCTATGCGTTTCATGTCTCACCCATCCTTTGCCTCACATCTAACATTCCTCTATATGTCTACCTAACTTCTTTTTACTTCATTACACTTTTCCTGTATCCTTTTTTGGTTCAGGTTTTAGTTCCAAACAACTATCACTGTTTTACTTATAAGAGAACAATACTATACATTCAATATTGTAATATTATTATTCTAATATTTTTTTATTATTTTTGTTGATTCCTCGTTATTTACTCTTGTTTTCACCTATTTAAGACAATACAATCCTTCCTTAATCTTTTATATGGCTTCTACATAGCTAAATACCCTCCTAAATAACGTAAAATAAGAAGAAGAAAAAAACTGCACTGGAGCGATGTGAATCATATTGCTTACCTGTATCATTTTCCTGTTTGGGGAGAAAAAGGGAAGGTACAGCATCGAACTTTAGAGATCTTATTGCCTGTGGAGACTTGCTGATCAGCTTCCTCTTAATCATGTAGTGCTGTGTGTAGTCTGTTGCCTTGAAACGACTTGAAGAAACTCTGGTAGTATCTGGATTCAACTTACCTTTACGACTACACGCATGAATCCACTGCCTAAACTAAGGACTTTGTTTTCGGAAAACGATAAAATGAAGCTTTCCTAGCTTCTTACACCTGTTATTGTTATTACAGCCGTAAACGGCATAACTTGTCATTGTTCAAAGCAAGAAACTACAATCCAGTAGCGCCGCGGCCACACGTGTGGGTCTTCAGTGACGTCTCTGTTTACATGTGACGTCACGAGCGCGGTGCATTGTGGGAAAACAAGTGCTTATAGAATGAGTTATCCTAATATGTCTCTCATCCTTGGGTGTGTGTGCGTGTGTGTGTGAAAAACTATTTCCATCTCTCTCTCTCTCTCTCTCTCTCTCTCTCTATATATATATATATATATATATATATATATATATATATATATATATATATATAATTCCTCACAGCACACACACACACACACACAAGGAGGTGGAGGAGGAGGAAAAGGAAGAGCAGTAGGAGGAGGAGGAGGAGGAAAAGTAAGGCCATTAAGTCATTTTGTTTAGTAGACAATGGAAGAAGAAGAGAGAGACGGCCGTACCATAAGGCAGCCTCCTCGACTATAGAAGCTCTTCGGCCAATATCTCATACCATAATCTTCGAGGGGCCCTCTCCGTAAGCGAAGGAAAAGTGTTGACGGGCGAAATTGTTGCAATCTGGCAAGGGGTCGAGATAGGTACATCCTCGTGAGCCCCTTCGCATATTTTATGCGTCAATTCTGCATTTCTCTCATTAATATAGTAATAAATAATCCAGGAATTATAATAAAACCTATTTGATCTAATATGAATCTGCAAAAGTTTTTTTTAAATAAATGATGTAAAGTTTTGTTTAAGACTTTAGGGTTGTATCATGATGTTTAACCCTTGCCGAGTTGCCGTGTCAACACGCCTCCTTGGTCAATTCAAGGAGCTAGGTAGTCTTTTCCTATAGAGGGGTTGCACGTGACGTCATCATCAGTGATCAGCTGATCGCTTCTCAGCTGCCCCGCAAAAGGCCCGCCATTTTGGGAGGCAAATATTTACCGCAAGAGAGCTCCTCAGCTTTTCCCCGCCATGTTACTGTGTTGGTGTTTGTGTTAGTGGCCCATCTGTTACTGTGTGGGTGGGTGTGTTAGTGGCCCATTCTATTACTGTGTGGGTGGGTGTGTTAGTGGCCCATCTATTACTGTGTGGGTGTGGGTGTTAGTGCCCCATCTCTTACCGTGTGGGTGTGGGTGTTACTTACTTACTTGTGTTTCTTATTTATCTGGTCCCACTTCCGCCGAAGCGCTCTGCAGGACCCACATATTCAATTCATTAAATTTTCAATATTGATCACAACTTATATGCCATGTTAATTGTCAATGTTTCCATGTCATAGCAGTCAGAGAACAGAAATGTTTTTAGTTCTTTCTTAAATTTGGAGATATCCTTTGTTCTTCTAATGTCAGGAGGGAGCTTATTGTACAGTCTTGGGGCGGCAGAACTGAAAGCGCGCAATCCAACATTTGAAGAGTACCGTGGTTCATGAAGTGTGATTCCAGAAGTGGCTCGGTGAGTGTTAATGCCTTCACCTGGCTGTATTTCGTGTAATAATTCTCTCAAATACGGTGGACGGCCAGTAATCAAAGCTTGGTGTGTCAAAACACATAGCTTAAATACTATCCTTACTTTATTGGCAACCAGTGGAGCTCTATCAGAACAGGAGTTATTCTCTCTCGTGGTGGAATTCCTTTGATTAATCTCGCTGCTCTGTTTAAGACCATCTGTAATTTCCTTAATTGGAGCTTTGGCAGGTTATAGTAGATCGAGTTGCAATAATCCACTCTTGATATAATATTGTTAATCACCAATTTCTTGATAGAATCTTCATCCAGGTATTTCTTGATAAAAGCAATATTTCTAAGGTGATATCCAGCTATCCTTACAACATTATTTATCTGACATTTCAGTGTCAAATTGGAATCCAACAACACTCCCGAGTCACGAACACTTTCAACAATATGAATTTCATTACCACCTATAATCATGTTACCATCACCAAATTAACGTAGAGTGTCCTTCTTCCCCACAAACATGAATTCAGTCTTATCATCGTTTAATTTCAATTGCTTATAATGTATCCAATCCTTGACTGAATTAATAACACTATTGATCTTAGCACTTGTATTTTCAATATCAGTGATGGAAAAGTAGAACTGGGTGTCATCAGCAAATAACTTGAATCCTACACCATGTTGTTGTAGTATCCTGGATAAACTAATCGTGTATATACAAAATAAAATAGGTCCCAGCACACTTCCTTGTGGAACTCCTCTTGTCAGAGCTTCATATTAAGAAAAACAATTTCCAATTTGCACACAATAACTTCTAGTTTGTAAATAACTCTCAAGATACTTTAATGCATTGTCTACCACTCCAATGTTCCTTAAATCTTTTATAAGCAATTCATGAACAACCGTATCAAATGCTGCACTAAGATCTAGAAGAACCAATATAGCACATTTACCCCCCTCCATCATTTCCAGTAAATCATTAACAACAGAACAAATAGTAGTCTCAGTAGAAAATATTGGCCTATATGCAGACTGACTATCAGGCAAGACATGGACCTTCTCCAAGTGTTCCATCAGCTGCTCAATAATTGCATACTCTAATAACTTAGACAAAAAAGGCAAATTTGATACTGGTCTATAAGAGCTTACATTTTGATAATCAAGTTTTCCCTTTAATACTGGTTTTATAACAGCTTGCTTTTCAGAATCCGGAAATTTACATGAAGAAATACTAGTACTGACAATTCTTATCACCATATCCATGAAACTAGGAAAATTATCTGCATCCATGATATCTAATACAGGCAATGGGTCACTGCCACAATATGTTTTCTTAGCTTTCTTGAAAAGTCGAACGAGATCATCCTTCCTAATGATTTTAAAACACTGCAATCTACAATCCACCTCAACATCAGCAACAGGCATAAAAGGTGTGTACACAAATTCCGATACAATATTCATAATCTTACTCTAGAAAAAATTACAAAAGTTATCCGCTAAATCTTTATCACAGAAACCATCGGGAAGCTTTCTTCTCAAAGTAGTACCAGTAAGACTGTTGAAAAGTTGATATAATTTGTTCATATCTGATCCTGCCTCAAGAATTTTAGTATGATAATAGTTTCTTTTACTCCTTCTTATCAAGGCATTATAGCAATTTCTCACATTTTTATAATCCTCCCAGGCCACAACAGATCCCTCATTTCTCCATTTACATTCCTTGCATCGTTTCTCTCTTTTCAGTGTTAAAATTTCACCATTAAACCAGGGAGATCTATCCTTGCCAATAATGACCTTCTCTAGGATCGGACACACATTGTTATATTGTGTCTTAATCACCTCATTATAAATGTCAGTAAGACAATTCACACAATTTGATTTACATAACAAATCATTGTGAACACACTCTCTAGTCATATCTTCATAAAAAGTCTGACTAATTTCACTGATAAATGTAGCAGCAGAGAAACCCACCTTATTCCTAAAATAAATTTTCTTAGTTACCTTACATATTGGCAATAATAATTTAAATGTTATGAGCCTGTGAACTGGGGAAATAGTAAATTCATGTTCAACATCCACCCCACCTATGAGATTGTTTACATCATCACTAATGACTAAGTCTAACATATGGCCAGTTGATGAAGTTATTGAATTCACCTTGTTTGATAACTGATAAGATTCAAGAAGCTCACAGAAAGAAACTGTGTTATGGTTTTCATGATCATCCATCCATATGTTGAAGTCACCAACAATAAAAACTTTAAAAGAAACCATATCAATTGAGTCCAACAATGCACTAAATTCATCAAAGAAAAGATTAACACTTGACCAAGGTGGACTATAAATAACAAGGTATGCTAGTGGGCCATCTATTACTGTGTGGGTGGGTGTGTTAGTGGCCCAACTATTACTATGTGGGTGGGTGTGTTAGTGGCCCATCTATTACTGTGTGGGTGGGTGTGTTAGTGGCCCAACTATTACTATGTGGGTGGGTGTGTTAGTGGGCCATCTATTACTGTGTGGGTGGGTGTTAGTAGCCCATCTATTACTGTGTGGGTGTGGGTGTTAGTGTCCATCTGTTACTGTGTGGGTGGGTGTGTTAGTGTCCATCTATTACTGTGTGGGTGGGTGTGTTAGTGGGCCATCTATTACTGTGTGGGTGGGTGTGTTAGTGGGCCATCTATTACTGTGTGGGTGGGTGTTAGTAGCCCATCTATTACTGTGTGGGTGTGGGTGTTAGTGCCCCATCTATTACCGTGTGGGTGTGGGTGTTAGTGGGCCATCTATTACTATGTGGGTGGGTGTGTTAGTGGGCCATCTATTACTGTGTGGGTGGGTGTTAGTAGCCCATCTATTACTGTGTGGGTGTGGGTGTTAGTGTCCATCTGTTACTGTGTGGGTGGGTGTGTTAGTGTCCATCTATTACTGTGTGGGTGTGGGTGTTAGTGTCCATCTGTTACTGTGTGGGTGGGTGTGTTAGTGTCCATCTGTTACTGTGTGGGTGGGTGTGTTAGTGTCCATCTATTACTGTGTGGGTGGGTGTGTTAGTGTCCATCTGTTACTGTGTGGGTGTGGGTGTTAGTGTCCACCTATTACTGTGTGGGTGGGTGTGTTAGTGTCCATCTATTAATGTGTGGGTGTGGGTGTTAGTGTCCATCTGTTACTGTGTGGGTGTGGATGTTAGTGTCCATCTATTGCTGTGTGGGTGTGTGTGTTAGTGTCCATCTGTTACTGTGTGGGTGTGGGTGTTAGTGTCCATCTATTACTGTGTGGGTGTGGGTGTTAGTGTCCATCTATTACTGTGTGGGTGTGGGTGTTAGTGTCCACCTGTTACTGTGTGGGTGTGGGTGTTAGTGTCCATCTGTTACTGTGTGGGTGTGGGTGTTAGTGTCCATCTATTACTGTGTGGGTGTGGGTGTTAGTGTCCATCTATTACTGTGTGGGTGGGTGTGTTAGTGTCCATCTATTACTGTGTGGGTGTGGGTGTTAGTGTCCATCTATTACTGTGTGGGTGGGTGTTAGTGTCCATCTATTACTGTGTGGGTGGGTGTGTTAGTGACCCATCTATTACTGTGTGGGTGGGTGTGTTAGTGTCCATCTATTAATGTGTGGGTGTGTGTTAGTGTCCATCTTGGACCATCTATTACTGTGTGGGTGGGTGTGTTAGTGACCCATCTATTACTGTGTGGGTAGGTGTGTAGTGTCCATCTATTACTGTGTGGGTGTGGGCGTTAGTGTCCATCTATTACTGTGTTGGTGTGGGTGTTAGTGTCCATCTATTACTGTGTGGGTGTGTGTTAGTGTCCATCTATTACTGTGTGGGTGTGTGTGTTAGTGTCCATCTATTACTGTGTGGGTGGGTGTGTTAGTGTCCATCTATTACTGTGTGGGTGTGTGTTAGTGTCCATCTATTACTGTGTGGGTGGGTGTTAGTGTCCATCTATTACTGTGTGGGTGTGGGTGTTAGTGTCCATCTATTACTGTGTGGGTGGGTGTTAGTGTCCATCTATTACTGTGTGGGTGTGGGTGTTAGTGTCCATCTATTACTGTGTGGGTGTGGGTGTTAGTGTCCATCTATTACTGTGTGGGTGTGGGCGTTAGTGTCCATCTATTACTGTGTGGGTGGGTGTGTTAGTGTCCATCTATTACTGTGTGGGTGGGTGTGTTAGTGTCCATCTATTACTGTGTGGGTGTGTGTGTTAGTGTCCATCTATTACTGTGTGGGTGTGTGTTAGTGTCCATCTATTACTGTGTGGGTGTGGGTGTTAGTGTCCATCTATTACTGTGTGGGTGGGTGTGTTAGTGTCCATCTATTACTGTGTGGGTGTGGGTGTTAGTGTCCATCTATTACTGTGTGGGTGGGTGTTAGTGTCCATCTATTACTGTGTGGGTGTGTGTGTTAGTGTCCATCTATTACTGTGTGGGTGGGTGTGTTAGTGTCCATCTATTAATGTGTGGGTGTGTGTGTTAGTGTCCATCTATTACTGTGTGGGTGGGTGTGTTAGTGTCCATCTATTACTGTGTGGGTGTGGGTGTTAGTGGCCCATCTATTACTGTGTGGGTGTGGGTGTTAGTGTATCTATTACTGTGTGGGTGTGGGTGTTAGTGTCCATCTATTACTGTGTGGGTGTGGGTGTTAGTGGCCCATCCATTAATGTGTGGGTGTGGGTGTTAGTGTATCTATTACTGTGTGGGTGGGTGGGTGTTAGTGTCCATCTATTACTGTGTTAGTGTCCATCTATTACTGTGTGTTAGTGTCCATCTATTACTGTGTGTGTTAGTGTCCATCCATTACTGTTACTGATAGGTGCTACACTGCCACTCGTGGAAGATAGACAAGGGCTGCCAAGTATAGGTCAGTGGGCTTTTTGCGAACCCCTTACGTTCTTATGTTCTTACTAAACACCGCCTGGGGATGCCCGGGGCTAAATTAGTCATATATTCATCATTCTTATCATCAAATATATCTTAAAGTTTGATAATAAATGTATATACTGTATGTCCATCATCATTTGGCAGCCTAATGGATAGTTATATAACGAAGCCTAGCCTCACTGTCCAGATTATTTGCATATTCACTTAAATTGTGTCATGAAGACGGGAGGCACGGACCAGCCATCATCAGGAGGCAGGGGCTCAGCTGATCACTCTTGCCTCCCAAAATGGCTGACAGTTGTTTTTCCTAAAACTAAAGCGAAGCGGTGTGACGTCAGTGCAACCCCTCTATAGCTCCGATGGGGCTCGAGCACTTTTCTAACGGTCCCTTGCTTGACGGTATGGTAGCGAGGGGCAGAGAAGAGATAACACCGGCCACATGTGGACTCCCTGGCTGTGTGCGTGGAGAGAGGTGGAAACCAAGGGGTGCTGACGTCACTCCCCATCCCCAAGGCCTCCTGTCTCATAGGCCTTGTGGAAACACGAGCCGCGCAGGGATGCCAACCCTATCACTCACGCTATATTCCAAATTATACCTATATTTGCCTTTCAATCAACCATTTTCTTTGTGATTATACATTGAAAAATATGTATGATTACACTAATATATGTAAAATGCTTCAATTATCAATATTTCCGTGTAGAGATGTTTACAGAGGCTACCAACCCAACTCGAAAGAAGCTCTAGCGGAGGAAGGGACCGAGATCACCTTACTGTATCCGGCAGAAAGGGGACACCGTTTAAGGGAAGAGGAGGAGGAAGGTTTAGAGGCTGCCTAACGGTACGGCCTAGAGCCTCTCTCCATTTCCAATTCTGCATTTTAAAATAGTCAGTATAGTATTAAATCTAAAAAACAGTAAGTATAAGAGTAAAATATAAGTCATGCACATAATGACATAGTTACCCATCAATTCTGACCCGGCCAGAAAGCCCCCCTCCCAGCACCCTTGCTCTCGCCTCGCGCGCTGATTGGTCCTAATTTCTTATGCCGAACCATAAGAGACTTCGGGAATAATGCTTCCCGGTTGCCCCTACTGCTAACGCGGTTGAAAGAAAAAGCCTCGAGTGACACCAACTTTAATAATTGGAAGGTGGTGATGAAGGGAAAGAGATGTTATTGTTTGGAAGTTTGGAAGTTTGGAAGTTGCTTCACAGCAACTGATGCTCTACCGTCGATACTCCCGGCTTGTCGCCCCACGATATTGCCGGCTTGCGTGTCAGTAGCTCGAGACACCGTTCGTCACCCGAAACATTTTTTGTTCGGAAAATTTGTTCGTAAACCGATTTGTTCATGATGAGAGGCGTTTGTGACCCGAGGTTACATTATATATAAATTTTACAAAAATAAACGCAAGCTGCAGCACAGACACTACACAAACAACTAAAGCATAGTCTTTAATTGTCATTCCTGTGAACTTTTCTACATTTCTTTCAGTGCCTGCAGACTATAGGTAATTTGACTTTGTATCATTCAACTTGCGGTGGCTGAATAGGGGAGGCGGTGGCTGAATCGACAGAGTAACACCATCGCGTTCAGGAGGACGCGAGTTCAATCCCCGCCCGGTGCCACCAAGCTGGGATTTTTCAGCCGCCGCCGAGTGGCTTAAAACTACCCACATGCTGTCCAGAAGACCACCTATCAACCCGGACTCTAGATTCTAGGATTAAAGATGAGCTCCGGGAGGGCAGCATGAGCCAATGCAAGATGGCGCCACTATAAACACTCGCCTGCGCCAGAACGGGCTGGGCCGACCATCAGGACCCACCGGGAAGAAGCCTTGGGCCGACCATCAGGCCCCACCGGGAAAAAGCCTACCGGCGCTATAGGCCGCGACGTAAAAAAAATAAATAAATAAATAAAAAAAATGTGTATGTAGCAACATGATAACCTCTGAGGACATAGTTATCCATACCATGGTATCTCCAATAAGGATGAAAAGAAAACTCAGGAAATGACAGTTTGAGCAAATTTTATGGGAGTCAGCTATCAACTGCACGATACATGCTTAAACCATCATGTAGTCACTTCTTTTGATCAACTGCACCCTTATTTTAAGAATATGGTTAGACATTTTTCAGGAAAAAATAAAATGATGTAAAACATCTAAACCCCACAGGCTAATGGATGGATGGAGTAAAGAGGGGGAAGAGATGGATGGAGGTGTACATGGGGAAAACATAATATGTGACTGATTCCTCCCAAAATAAGTAACTATAAAATACAACATATTTATGATAAAACTTCCATATTGCCTAATGGCTGTCATGTTTTCAGATGATATGTATACATTACTATTATAATTACTATAATATCTCTTTTAATAGTATTACAGACCATCCCTGTACTGATCAAGATTTATAAGAATGTCATGAAACACATCAGATAAAATTCAGTAGTTCTCTTAACCCATCCACTTTGGCTAACTAGAAGCTGTAAGTGGTTGAAAAAAGCTAAATATGGACCAAATACAAGACCACCAAAACAGCATTAAATGAGCCTCTCTTAACCATGCAACTCTAGTATTTTTTTCACTTAAACGTTTTTGTTACAGGGTGGTTTCATTATAAAATAAACCTACTTGTGACAACTGGAATTTAGCCCCAGAAGAATTGAACGGCTATCCTTGTCTTCTCACCAACTCCATCATACACAACATACCTGGCCATCCTTACCATCACACACACACGCATATGTGTGTGTGTGTGTGTGTGTGTGTGTGTGTGTGTGTGTGTGTGTGTGTGTGTGTGTGTGTGTGTGTGTGTGTGTGTGTGTGTGTGTGTGTGTGTGTGTGTGTGTGTGTGTGTGTGTGTGTGAGAGAGAGAGAGAGAGAGAGAGAGAGAGAGAGAGAGAGAGAGAGAGAGAGAGAGAGAGAGAGAGAGAGAGAGAGAGAGAGAGAGAGAGAGAGAGAGAGAGAGAGAGAGAGACACTGACTGACTTAACTGACCAATTTTTAGACCTGGGTCTAGTATGGTGGATGGCCACATGTCACCATGGGCTGCAATTTACTCTATCTTGGGGTTGCAACTTGCAGACACCAGTGGCCATACTGAACCTGTGGCATGTTCACATTTGGAGACTGTGGGCCACACCGAAGCAGACAGATCAATAACAAACGTTTCCAAACTTTAAGATTTAACTTCTAAAAGATATGTGATACTAATGACAAACACTAACCCTCATTCAGTTATACATTTTTTTGATGATACTTGGTAAAGTGTATCTTTTGATGTATTTAAGCTTATGACTGTTGGCTAACATATATGATAAGCCTAAAATTAATGAATTGTAATATAAGCCTCTTTATGAAAAATGGCAAAATCAGTGTACTGATTCAATTGCCATAATTATTGCAACTAGTTATCTCTGAGACATTAGGTTGCCCCTGAATGTTGAGCTCAATTGACAAAGGAATAAATAATAAATATATAAATAAATAATTTCAATCCAGAAAACACTTATAATACCAATTTTCAAGGCTTATTAAGGGGGGCGGCTACGGGGTATTTTTTGAGGAATAAATTTTGAATCAGATAAGTAGAGGTTTTTAGCTCAAAAGGCCCTTGAAAGGGTAAATTGCCGTGTGTGGAGTTCGTTTTCATAAAATTAAAACCCCTCCCCACTGGAGACCATTTTTAAATGTCCCACGCTGTTGCATCATAGCCAGACACACGCGTCAACATATATAGTATCATTCAATGCTTGTACATACGTAAAATTGCATTAGAATATTTTTTCTCAGTAAATTTTGCCACTTGTGATCCTCATATTCCGCACGGCCCGCTGAGCTGGGAGAAGGGAGGAAGCGGCGAGTCGCTCGGCACAGCAGTACATACCTCGCACGACACAAATGAGCAAGGTGCGTTGCAATTTTCCCTCCACTCTAGCCAAAAAACGTCCTTACAAATGATTTTACAAGTGCAAGGCAACCAGAAAAAGCTACAATCACAGTTCGAGAGACAGAATTGCTCAGTACAGTCATGCAGGAACACCTTGACCTTCTGACACCCTCACCTTTGATTGATTAAAACTTTTTTTTATAAAGGGGGACCAGATTCCTTATCATTCTCCAGTAAGTGAACAAGGTATACACAAAATATGTGAAAATTTCATGCCAATCAGACAAATACAAATGGTAAGACCAGGGGAAATGGAAAAAAATCTTTAGGAGCCAATATCTCGAAAAGTAGTTTTTTACACTTCAAAAAATTTCACAAAATCAGTAAAACGTCTGACCGCCTTTTGTTAGGTATCATTTAAAACTACAACTAAAGGGCAATTTTTGCCCGCTATAAAATTTCAAAAAATGTCAAAAGAAAACGGGACACAGAGTGGAGAAAATTATGAGTGACAAAAATTGTAATTATATTTTTTCGAAGACAACACAAGAAATCAAAACTTTTTAGTTGGGAAATGTAGATAGATAAACAAAGTTTCTATGGTATTTTTTTTCAAAGAGATTAAATGAAAAATAAAGTGTGAAACAAAAAAAAGAAAAATATGCTTTGTTTGAGTCTCTCCTAAACTTCACCCAAATTTAATGAAATTCACAGAATATCATACCTTTACACCTCCGTAGCCGCCCCCCTTAAATCCAAATCTTAAACCAACAATTATGAGAGTAATAGTCATGATGATGATGATAATAATAATAATAATAATAATAATAATAATAATAATAATAATAATAATAATAATAATAATAATAAAAAGAAGACAAACAAGAAGAAAAGTAGAGCCACACCTAGCAGAAATTGGTCAAGGTGTCCCATACCCACTCTCTCATACAGGACATAAGTGCACAGAACTACAGGACTGAAACTTTCTTGACATGAGGTTTTGTGCCCAGTGTAACCACAAGATAATGTTCATTTACATAATGCCATTATGTGGTGATGCCTTTTAATGGCCACTTACCATGTAGTATGCTTTTTTGCACCTTTTTAAGACATTCAGAGAAAGTTCTTGAAACTCAGACTCAGATTGTGCAAACCACATAGTAGTATTCAAATAGCATTCCTGTACATTTCTTGTCTGAATTACATACAAGTAAATAAACATCAAAATGTGTTTGACAGGGCAAGTTGCAAGTTGTCCACAATAACACTTTTCATGAAAGAACACTATAGTCTATCGACTCTAACTTGAGCCTTTAGGCGCGGCTCGGGGAAACCGTGCTGCTGCCACATCACTCCATCGCTCTCCTCAGCAGGGGGGGGTCTCTCTCTCTCTCTCTCTCTCTCTCTCTCTCTCTCTCTCTCTCTCTCTCTCTCTCTCTCTCTCTCTCTCTCTCTCTCTCTCTCTCTCTTGCTGTGTGTGTGTGTGTGTGTGTGTGTGTGTGTGTGTGTGTGGTGTGGTGTGGTGTGGTGTGGTGTGTGTGTGACTTAATGGAAGAATGAGATCTGGCAGGCATCAGAGAATATATGGCACTATGGTCAGATAGAAGTAGACAGTAAAGGTGAAGTGAGGGAGACACAGGGATGTCTGGATAAGATGGCATAATACATGGAGGTAAGATGGAGTAGGCAGCTGGTGGTGGTCTGGGAAAGAAATTGTAAGATATAATGGAATACTTAGATCAAATGGAGTACATGAGTTTGCTTAAAAAGAAATATATTTAAGGAAAAGCGTGATTTTACTAGAACATCTTGAGGACAGGATGGCAGTGAAGGCAGGCTAGATGAGGGAAAGCTGCAGCGAGGGCACTGTGTAGCAAGGGCAAGACAGAAGGATACAGTGGGCAGAGACTGTGATGTTACGGGTTGGACAAAGAAATGTGGAAAAGTGTGTCTTGAGGTGGGAGTAAATAAGGTTGGTATGTCCTATATGCAGATGTGTGAGTGATGTCTCCCACAATCTGTTCTGATTGTACAGATCTGACCATGGCAAGACAGAATGACTTATTTTTTTGTTGGAGAGGTCAGACTCAAAGGACTGCCAATAGTTAAACAAGAAGGACTGGAAGGTAGGGTAATGGTCAGAGGATGAAGTGGTTGTAAGATGGGGCCATCTTGACACCAGGGCAGAATGAGCTAAGGAACCAGCACATTTGTTACCCACAATACCTAGGTGATGAGACCCAGCAGAAGCATATAGACTTTTTTGCATGTTGACAGGCAGAATGGCCAGCCTTGGATTTCATGGACCATGCCCTATCCAAGACTGTTAATAAGGGATGGTAAGAGAAAAGGGATTGTAGGAGGAAGAGGATATTGAGAGTGTAAATATGACAAGGAATGAAGAAGGGTGGAAAACAAGGTGTTTTAGAGCAAAGAGGTTAATGTATAATTTGGTTGTAAGGACACAGTATAATAGTGATTTTGGAGATTGAGAATTGATGGATGATGGATGATGATAGTTATTCTATCCAAAAGTCACTATATCTGAAGGTATTATATATTAGGTGCAAGTACTGCATGAAATTGGAAATATTGGGAATGGGAAAAAGGAGCATGGCCGGAGCTAAGAGAATATTTTAAGCCATCTGTAGAAACAGGGGTGCAGCAGGTGAATGGAAATGTGTTCTAGAAATTAGGAGCTTAAGAGAATTGAGGGGATGCTGGACTTACAAGTTAGAAATGATAATGGCAGATTTGAGGGGCAGGTATCCACCAAGGTGGGGAAGAATGGCTATGAAACAGAAGAGTTTCAAGGTTAGGGAAATGGGAGAGGAAGAGGAGAGCACAAATACAGGCAGGAAAGGGGGATGGTAGTTGTGAATGGGAGATAGACTTGTGAGAAGTTGTGGAAATAATGGTGATCTTAGAGATAGAGAATGGATGGATGATGAAAGTTATTCTACCCAAAGGTCATTTTATCAGAAGGTATTACATATTAGGTGCAAGGTACTGTATCAAATAAAAGCCAAATACTGTATATATTGGTTAATACTGATTCATGAAATAAAGACTGAATTAAATGTTAAAAGTAATAGTTTTCTCAAATAAAAATGCTGTATACAGTGAGTGTAAGCAAAGTTTATATGGTCTGGAATATGTGATGTTTGTTATAAGGAGGGTCCATAAATAGAGGGCTTACTGTAAAATATATATACAAGTATGTAGATATGGATATAGTATAGATGAATGCAGACCGATAGATAGATCAATGGAGTGACAGGCAAACAGACATCGAGATACTGATATCATTCAATGTATGTGAAATATTCATTGTATGTATTGTTTGAAAACCTTATGTAAGTTATAAATATATGTGCAACAACATTTCTGTAGTTTGAAGCCTATAAACAAAATAACTAACATTAAAAAAAGCAAACTGAGCTACACAAAGGGTTTATAGAAAGTTCAACACCAGGTTCTGCTGATCCCTGGTATGGCAAGTATTAAAGCATTGTAGTAAGACTAGTACTGCCTGTCTTTCATTTCAGTATACCTAAGCTATTTGAACAGTTTGTGTTACTGTTGATATGTGAAACAAAGGAGAGCTCTGAAAAGTTTCTCCATGTGAGTTGAACATTATTGAGGCAACCTGGGAATACAGAAAGTTCAGCCTTCAACACACAGACCTCTAGTGCAGGTGGCTCAGACAGACAGAAAACACATCAACTTCTCACTATTGTTTTAAAGGAACAGATTTTTTATAGGATTTAACATGGGGTCAAAAGCATACCCTCAGGAAAAAAAATTATATTACATATCATAATCTGCTAAAATGGTTGCATTCATTATTGTTTTCTTTAGCTGAGGCATCTTGCCTGCATTTGGTAGGAGTCACAATAATAATGATCAAGATCTCAATACAACACATATTCTATGGTCTAATTCTAGGCATTTTATACTTATTTGCACTATGAAGGACCAGTACTGAGTGGAGGTCTGTGACATCAAATAGTAATGTTGGTTGATAAATTGATATTAATGTCACAATAAAACCAACAAAACTTATTGAATAAACTCATCAGCAAATAAATTTGTGTATTCTAATGAATTCTGTTTGCTAAAACAAACCTCTAGTGAAAAATATTCTACAAATTTCCAGTCCCTAAGTTACAAGTAGATCACTGTCTCAACCATACTGTCTTCAACCAACTTATTTTTGTGTGCATAATTTCCTATCAAGGTTTCTAAAACTTAATAAAAACTCCTGGCATCACTTGAAGCCTCATTTACAAATCAAATAAGACAAGGCCAACACATGGTCATAGAGTTTTTCAAATGATGTATATTATACTATATAATAAATCTATTAGAAACTTCCCCAAACACCCAAAGCAGGTTTGGCATACAACTCAACTGACACAAAATACATAAGAAGGATTAAGAAATTTGCTGTTATTTTTAGGATACACTCCTTGTACCCTTTTTCTTGTTTTCAGCACCTTTCCTGTATACAGAATTAGTGATTTCATATTAAATAGTTTTTATTAAATTTACTTTACACACACACACACACACACACACACACACACACACACACATGTATTCATTGAATGCAAGGTCATCTTCAGTGTATTATGTCAGCAAAGCTTTTTAACAAGCCTTCTTAACAGGTACTTTATAAATAGTCAACAATCCCATTACAAATAAACTATTGATCATCTGGTGCGCTCAGTCTACTTGCATACATTCCTGGTGCTATGGCTGTCAGGTTTAGTGAGAACAAGAAGCTTAAGCTTGATTGGTAATTGCATATCAATTGTGCTGTACTGAGGTAAGCAGTTAGCAATTTTTTATAGTATACCTCAACATACATTACCCTAAACCAAGCTGCTGCTGCACACTCTCATAAACACAGCTTCCATTTTTGCAGGAATGAGTACAAAGGACTGCACACTCTAGTCTAACAATAACAGTTTAAAAATGAACATCACAGTCAAACCCTCTGAGGCAAACTATGGTCAGTCTGTCAACACTCATGAAATGACTGAGTAAAATTCATCATATAAAGACTCAAAGCCTAAAATGTACAAGAGTCACCCATCCAAACACCAAACACTTTACTCCCATATTTGGGGGGAAATTTAATTTGCAAAGAAATTTATATCTGACTGCTGTGGATACATTTTGTATTTTGCTATAGCATACAGAACAGCTGATGATGTGTCTGTAATATTGCTGATAAACATCACAGCCAAGGTATCACTGTGCTACAAAAAAAAGGACGGATAATTGTTTGTCCACATAAGAGGTGGTGAAGTGATTACTGACTCTTGACTGTATACATTACCAAAGTCTCCCAGAGCACTTTATACCTCATTAGATCACAAATGTAATATAAATAGGAACAGTATGAGGCTAAGATACTGACAGATGGAAAATTATGCCCCTCTCCTTAATATGGATAAATTCACCAAGGTAAGATGAGTTAACTATAGCATTTCCATTTAATATAGGTAACAGCACCAAGAAATTCAAGGCTTTATAAATCATGAGTTCATCACAAAGAAAGTAAAATCGATTTATCATGAATCTGAGTCAAAAGCACAAATGGCACTCTTCTTTGACATCATCTGACGACTCCATCAGATAAATTGATATCTACATACATATGAAGTGAGAAAATAACATATTTCTCCATATGATAAAAAGGAACAGTAATTACATAGCAACTGTTTCAGAACAAGACACTAAGCCTTCAAAGATAAGAAAATGTAAGAGGGAGTTGAATTAAAATTTAAAAGAAAACTGTAGATAAGATAAAAATCATAATCTTTTTGGCTACTACTGTTACAGGAGAACATGGAAGAGTATAACAATTCATTTGAGTGTTTAATTTTGAATGCATGTCTGGTAAGACATGGAATCATAAACACATTCTTGGTCCCACACAACCCAAAATATAGCAATAATAATAAAAAGAAACAAGTCATCATTCAAAACTTTTAAACTTGGTTTGCCCTCTTAACCTTTAGGTTTTTAAGACATTACTGTACTATCACTTTTATGCAGGTAAGTAAATAACACCAATTTTTTCCCCTCTATAGAAGAGATTGAATCACCAGTAAAGATTTGAGTGCTTGAGAGCGTAAGAATTTCAATTTAATAACAAGCACTAACTATGTTCAAGAACATAGGTAATAAAGCATAACTGAGAAAATCCATATTTTATAAATTTGATTCATATATAAACTATGCTTTAAAATTACACCTTCATGTATAGAATGTAGCCATCGATAGATTCATTTTGTATTCGATCTTTCAGTTATCTGCTTGGAACCTTCCAGTTAATTAACCAAACAATTAAATAAAATGTTTTAAAATGACATCATGCACAGCATGTAATCATCAATATGTTTTACTATGTAATGGCAAAACAACTAACTATCCGATGCTGGGAATGTACATTTGATGCAAAAGCATTCACTCGTACTCAAGAAATCAGGTGAGCCAAAATGTAAAACCTGTTGTAGTTCTGAAAAAATAAAAATAAAACATAACTGATGCAGTCGAGAGATCTTGTCCACAACAGTTATTCTGTCCCTGAAGCCTTCATGAGGTATTTTTTCCAAAAAATTAGTAGTTAGACCTTTTGATCATTATCAAGGCCCCAATCACCATACATTTGTACTATTACTTTCAGAACTTTGTCAAGTTCACTGGTGTATGCTGTGACTTCCTTAAACAGAACTTCCTCTGATCCCACTTTACCAAAGTAGAGAGATTTGATGAGGCACGATTTGCTTGGAACAGATTTCACTACCACCTGAAACACATACAAATTTACTTAGATTGTTCAGTAAATATATCACTTTTTTTAATAATAAACTATTTGGTTATTGATCTTATCAGAAGATTCCATCTTTTACAACAACAACAAAAAAAAGTTAACTATTTTAATGAAAATATTTGCTTGCTTATACACACAACTTTCTCACATCATGGCACGTCTTTATCAACTTTATCACAGATGTTATCATCACCGTAAAGAGGGCACGTGACTCCCTGATGTAATTTTCACATGGCAAAGTTCTATGTACCCTTCCAATGCTAAATTTCAATATTTGTACTTGGCAAACATACTGTTGCTGCGTATTCCAGCCTTGGACGTATCACTGTGACAGTCAATTCTCACCTACAATTCTCTTTGTGTTTCTCTGGCAACAAATTATTCAACAGGTACTCCCAGATCATTTTCCATTGACATTTTCTTAATGCTTTCATTTCCCATTGCATAGTTACCAGAAATTCTTTCTGCTTTTTCCAAATTCCATCATGTTGCACTTTCTGATGTTAAATTTCATTTCCCATGTACGAATCCACTCCCATGTCCTGTCCAGGTCCTGCTGCAGTGCCTAACAATCCTCTTCACTTCCAATCTTCCTCAGTAACTTGGCATCATCAGCAAACAAAGTCATATAACTGTTTAATCCCTCCATCATGTTGCTGATATAAATTGCAAATCTGACCAAAACCAGCATTAACCCAGTAGCAGCGACGGGCCAGATTTGTGGCTTTATGGAGTACCAGCGACGGGCCAAATTCCTGCCTTGACATGAACCCCTCAAAATAGAGGATACATAAACTTATCACAAATGCGTTGATACATATAATATAATGGTTTGCATGAGTGACAATTTTTTCTCATAAATTCGCTTAGAGGGGCCTTTAAGAAACATGATCCCCGCAGCTACTGGGTTAATTTCCTTATGGTCACTGTTACCTAAATCCCCTTTAACTTCAACCTCACCAACTGTATTATCATTGGTACATAATACTGCCTAAAATATTTTTTCCTCTTGCTGGGTTACTGACTATTTGCTTTAAAAAGTTATCTTGCACTACCTCAATGAAATGTTCTGGTTCTTGGTCACCCACATAATCATCCCAGTCAATAGAGTAAAAGACTGATAATCCGACATCTAATGCTTCTGAATTCCTGTTGGTTTGCAATTTTCAGCTGAGGGTCAATTTCAGCATTTTGGGCAACATCAAGAAAAATCAAGAAAAAAAAGAGAAAGTAGTGCAATGAACTACCCAATTCTGCACCAACACTTGTTTGGCATACCTGTCTTTTTTCCTCTATTCATGGTTTATGTAAATATTAGTAACTCCTCCTCCTCCTCCTTCTCAAAGGTGCATGGTTTACTGTCTCCAATGACTGCACAACTGAGTGACATGGCTAGTCTCAAAATATCTGCAATGTAACTTAGCTGACATCGCTTCCAGTGTGAAAACTTGCATAGTAAGCATCATGATTGCGTCTGCACAACATAACATGCGTATCGCTGCATTATTGCCACTGTGAAATGGCTTTTGGCCCATGCAGGGTGAGTTACTTTGCAAAAAGTTATTGTACCAACCCTAAAGGTACGGCCACACTGCACGCAGTTTGCTGGGAGGGTAGGGGGTAGCAGAACGCCTAACGGGTCAGAGGCAAGAACACGTTATCTGTCTGAGTGGCCATACAGGGCAGCGGTTCCTCCAAGCTTACCCGCTACCCGCGTCCTGTATGGCCACTCCTATTAGATAACATGTGTTTGTTCTTGCCTATGACCCGCTAAGCGTCCCGCTACCCTCTACCCTCCCAGCAAACCGCGTGCAGTGTGGCTACACCCTAAGGCATGGTCAAGATGAGGATATTAGTGTTTTTCATTCTTCACTCTCTTGGGACCTGATGCAAAAAATACCTGGATAAATGCAAATCTACTAAACACCAATGTTTCATATTGATAAGATGCTATGCTAACTGGCAGATTTACCATGAAGTTTGGTCAGGATTTTGATTATACAGATTATTGTTGGAAAAAATTAACCCTTTTGCGCACGATGAAGTGTTTCGCATCATCAAAGGGTAAAAGGTCCTGGCACACGATGATGTGAAACGCGTCATAAAACTTTAAAAAATTGTTAAAAATTAAGTTTTCAGTGAAAGTTGGTCAAATTTGGAACGTCATTTGTTGGGATAAGTTTCTTAATGGTAACATATGGCAACCTTTCTAAGGAGCGTAGATGAGGAGCTTTGAGCGATTTTTATTTGTTAGCCTACTCTGATGGGAGGGGAAAAAAATACAGTTTTCTCAGTGTAACTCGGGAACTAATAAGCGTATGAGGATTTTGAGGATACCATAAGAATCCTCACTAAATTCCGCTTCAAAACATATATTCGGCTAAAAAAGTTGGCTAAAAAAAATTCGAGCTAGCGAGTGGGAAAGAGTTGATACTTCGGATTTATTGTCTACAATACTCTATACGGAGACTTGAAACAAGTTTGTATTGTGTATGTATGTATATAAATAAATATATATATATATATATATATATATATATATATATATATATATATATATATATATATATATATATATATATATATATATATATATATATATATATATATATATATATATATATATATAGTCATCCTCATTGTCATGGGTATTTCGTTCGGACTTGGCGCGATGCGAAAAACATGAACGGCGGGACTATAACCCTATGGGAAAATATGCATTTGGGGAAGTCACCTCTGACACGTCATATAAAACATGTTTTTTTCGTTCCCAAAAGTAGCCCAATTTGCGATAAGTAGCCCAATCTGGCAACACTGCAGTGTGGTGGCGCGTTAATTTTTTTTTTTAGGATAATGTTGCTATGAGAAAATCTCGACCAATAGCAGTCGTCCCTGAGTGAGCTGCTGGCCAATAGGAAAGCATGATGTCACAGTCTAACCGTGACGTCACTCAGGAGCAACCTAACGTCCATTGCCCAACCTCCCTCCTCTCTGCCTCCTCCTCCTCCTCCTCTGCCTTCCTCCTCCTCTCTCCTTCCCCTCCTCCCTGCCTCCCTCCCTCCTCTCGGCCTTCCTATTTAGCGTCAATGCATCCGCATATATGCGAAACTGGGGCAGATAAGCGGGGGTCACAATTAGTTGATCATGAAACGCGATGTGAGACCATGAACAGCGATGGGTGACTATATATATATATATATATATATATATATATATATATATATATATATATATATATATATATATATATATATATATATATATATATTTTCCTCTATTTTTATTTGCACATGTTCTAGTACAAGTCTTTATGAAGCCATTGATACCAAATTTATTGGGGTATGATATATCTGTGAGGGTAAAATATGTCCGGGGATTTTGAGTATCGCGGCGGCAAAAAAAGGCCGGTCGGGCCCGAGAAATGTATGATGAGTGGAACAGAAACTTATTGGAAACTTACGGTGTGCGAGAGGGTTAAAGCAAAAAATTAGGGTCCATATAATTCAGTCTACTGCATACACAAGCACAAGCAGTTAATGCAACCATTAACCCTTTCATTGCTAAGCACTCACAACGAGACTATCCCCTCAGGCGCGCTCGGGAACCCCAGCCGGGGAAGGGGATCTCTTTTAACCGCTGTATCTCAAAAACTATTCATCACAGTTACAAAACAAAAACACCATTGGAAAGAGGAGGCCAAGATCTATAAGATTCGGTTATGTGAGCCTCTCCTGCAAACGTACAGGCACGTTCAGGGGGTGTTTTTTGCTGTGAGTGCGCCATGCGCTCGCAGCAAGCTTTTAGCACCACCAGCAAGTGACGCTAGTGCTCGCTCTTTTAACCTCTGTATCTCAAAAACTATTCATCACAGCTAAAAAACAAAAACACCATTGGAAGGAGGAGGCCAAGATCTATACGATTCAGTAATGTAAGCCTCTCCTGCGAAAGCACAGGCATGTTCAGGGGGTGTTGCCTGTGAAGACGTACATTTATACGTGCGCGACGGTCAGCCGTAAGGCAACTACTGTAGATTTCTTGATGATGGGGTGCTGGCAGTGCAGTAGTGCCAACTGCAAAATTTACAACTATTTGGTTAAAATATCAGTCAGGTGATAGGTGAAGCTATGCAAAAATGTCGCTATATTGGACAACAACATACACCAGTTGCTCGTCCGTAGATTTTCTGCGCTGGGCTGACATGATTTTCCACCAAATTTAGTGAAGAACCCACTCAATTGGCAATCCTGTGTTGTGAGAATTAGTGTTGGAACACTCTCATATGCGGGAGATTTGAGTGCGGCTGGAGCTCGCAGCGAGCGTTTAGCGCCACCAGCAAATACACCTAACGCCCGCTGCAAGCGTTTAGCAATGAAAGGGTTAAATGCAGTTCTTAGGAGAACACAAAACTGTTTTGTGACTCACCTTGAAGACATTCTGTACTAGCCATGAGTGGTACTGCTTGAGGGTCCTGTTGTATGCATCTGTCGCCAAATGCTCCAACTTGTCAGATGTGATGCCCCTCTGAAACTCCTCACACAAACCATTGATGAAGATGACTGTGAACTCCAGTGCTCTGCAGGCATAATAAAATCATTAAGTCTTACCCCAGTTATATCATGTGATGATGAATTTGTAGATCTGAGACAAAATGCCATTAAGGGGCCCTTAAGACTTTGCAAAATTATGATAGGTAAAAAATCCTTGGTCCTGGTCTGGGATGCCAGATCACGGGGCAGAGCATGTTGTCAGCATAAAAGGTGGGGCGCTGTGTGTGTGTGTGTGGGTGTGTGTGATATATGGGAAAGGGGCTATGCTCATACTGTCCTGTCTCAATATCTACTATTATCTAATTTGGCCTTAAATTCATGAATCATTTTTGCATGGACCACATCCTTTTCCAGGCCATTCCAGTCCTCCACTATTCTTTGTGGAAAGCTGTTCTTATTATCTCTTCTACAGGCAGCCTTTTTCATCTTCCTTTTATGGCCTCTTTGGTCTCTTGCATCCTATGTTATTAGGTCTTCTTTGTCCACTTTTCCATCCCACTCAGCAGCCTATATACCACAATCAGAGTTGGCTGTTGGCTCTCGCCAGGTGTGGGCATGCTCTCCCTCTCTCCTTCCCTCCCTCCCTCCCTCACCCATCCCATCATTAAGTTAAGTGAATTCACACATACATTATACTGTTTTTATTTACATACATACTGTTTTTAATTTGTTTTTAGTTTTTAATAGTTTTAATCTAGTTTTTAACTTTTTACCTTTTATTTTAATATTCTAACCTTTTAATTGGTAATGGCAACTACACTTAACTGCTGGACGAGGCTGTTCCACTCAACGAACCGGCACAATGACACTAGGAATCTGCCGACAATACAACAACACCATACACACTCACGGAAGGTAAGACACAAAAACAGTTATTCCGTCATACACAGTGCCTTCCTGATCACCACATTTATACACATAGCACTATTTCTACACTCACTAACACATACACAAACAACAATCCCACAACAGTCACAAACAAGCACCCATACTCAACAATCGTTTTCACACACCGTGGTTCAGTGTTTCAATCGGTACACCAACAACGATACAAAGGCACACAAACGACACACCATCCTCCTCTTGCTCCTTCTATGCGGAGAAATGGGCGCTATGGTCAACCCTGGCCCTAACTACCCTAAGTACCCTTGCCAACTTTGTAGCAAGGCGGTGAGGTGGGGGCAGAGGGCCATCCAGTGTGATTCATGTCGTGATAGATCCGAGCATGTTGGCTGGTACACGTCAGCTGTATCGGGTCATTCACGCCAACTTACGCTGGACTGATTGACAACAGCGTCTCGTGGAGTTATAATAGATTTTCTGTCAAGTACTAGGAAAAATCAGACCCTAAACTTTCATCACTCCGCTAGGTTCAAAGGATGATACCTACCAAAAAGCTACCTGTTACAGATTGCTATCATGCCATTTCATCAACTTTGGGCATCACTCTATCCAAAAAACAGCATGGGAATTTGCCCCGCAATTTGGTACTTATTGGCTAAAATTTAGGATGAGGCAGAAGGACTACTAGCCTAAGTGAAGATTCCCATAATGTCTGGTTCATTTTCCCTTAACTCTGCACTGATATCAACCCATTCACATTGGTGTGTGCCACCTTGTTTATTTCTTCCATCTCTACTGCCCATCTGCACTATTTCCTCAGCCTCAAGTCTATGACCCTCCAATGGAACCTCTTTTTCTCCGCCTCCTTTCTGTTCTCGTCTTTTCCTTGGCTACTTCTCACAATTCGTTCATTTTAACTCTCTCTTCCTCACTCGAGTCTTTCCTAATCCCTATATTCTTATACTCCTCCTTCCTTGAGAGTTTCATTAATCCTTACAAGCTCCTGCTTGTAATCTAAATCTTACCTTCAGTGGTCATTGCCCTCCTTCCACATATTTGCCAGTCTTCTTCACCTCTACTATTTCTTCATTCAAATTATGACCCACATTCTGAACCTCTCACCAATTCCACAGCTACCCCCTTATCATTCTTTTCTCTCTCATGCCCTAGTGGCAACACTTTTTCCTTGACGCCAAACATAACAACATAATGACACATTTCTTCTTTTCTACAGCATCTCTAGCCTAGGCCTTTCTTCTTAATCACTTTCAATACTGACACTTTTGTTTCTTCCTTAACCCTTTCACGCATCAAAAGTTTAATAAGTTTCTCTTTCCACTGCGACATCTGTCTGGGGCTCGCTAGAGGGCCTCGTGGAATGGCCAGACCGTGCAGCGAAAATTTTAATCAAGTTATTGATTTCACCCACAAGTATTCTTTTTTCCTGGCATTATTATATATCGTTGGTTTTGGAAGAGATTATTCTGCTTTACGAAAGAAAAATATCAAGAAATGGAAATAAATAGCGAAGTTTACCAACTCTGAGAAAAAAATTTAAAGGGACGACAATCGTGCTCACAGGCTGCCTGCTGAGAGGCAACTAAACCATGGGCAATTATCACTTCAAATCCAACGGCACGTGAGTTGACAATTAGTTTATTTTATAGGTCTAGTTTGGATCTTTGATGCAAAAAAAATGTTGACGCGATTCTGAAAGATACGGTACTTTATTTTTTGGCGAATTTTTTTAAGTTTTTGATGCAATTTGAGTCAAAAGCTTATGTAGACGATTCCTTTTTGACGTGAATCGCATCATGGTGTGTGAAAGGGCTAAGTTGCTGTTCCATGATCTCTTTAAAACTGACTTTCTCCTTTTCCTGCCCCTTCTTCCATTGGTTTTGTTTTTCATTTAATTCCGTAACATTCTCCATATTTACCTCCACCTTTTCATCGTACTTTTTCAACATTACCTCATATTTATCACACTTGTGCTTCAGCTCTTGATTTTCTTCCTCCATCAATTTTTGCCTTTCCTCCATTTTTCTGCTTTATTGGCCAAATCATGGCCCATTATTTCCAGTAACATTATCTTATACTCCATTCTGCCAGGAATTAAGCCTTCTTCTTGACCAAAGCCAGAAAAGTCCCACGCCCCAACTGAAAAGCCTTACCCTTGGACGGGCAACAAGTGCAAGCACCAGAGTAATGACTTGGCCTGACCCCGGCAAAGTTTTTATTGAGTTCTTATTCTTAACCCTTTCATTGCTAAACGCTCACAGCGAGCACTAGCATAACTTGCCGTTGGTGCTAAATGCTCGCTGCGAGCTCCAGCCGCACTCAAATTTCCCGCGAATGAGAGTGTTCCAACACTATTTCTCACACCACAGCATTGCCAATTCAGTGAGTTTTCCACACAATTTGGTGGAAAATCATGTCTGCCAAGCGCAGAAAATCTACGGACGAGCAACTGGTGGATGTTGTCCAATATAGCGGCATTTTTGCATAGCTTCACCTATCACCTGACTGATATTTTGACAAAATAGTTGTAAAAATTTGCAGTTGGCAATACTGCCCTGCCATCATCAAGAGATCCTCTTTCTACTCAGTAGTTGCCTTACGGCTGACCGTTGCGCACGTATAAATGTATGTCTTCACAGGCAACACCCCCTGAATGTGCCTGTACATTCGCAGGAGAGGCTTACATTACCAAATCTTGGCTTCCTCTTTCCAATGGTGTTTTTGTTTTTTAGCTGTGATGAATAGTTTTTGAGATACAGAGGTTAAAAGAGCGAGCACTAGCGTCACTTGCTGGTGGTGCTAAAAGCTCACTGCGAGTGCCAGTCGCACTCACAGCAAAAAACACCCCCTGAACGTGCCTGTACGTTCGCAGGAGAGGCTTACATAACCGAATCTTATAGATCCTGGTCTCCTCTTTCCAATGATGTTTTTGTTTTGTAGCTGTGATAAATAGTTTTTGAGATACAGCGGTTAAAAGAGATCCCTTTCCCCGGCTGGGGTGCCCGAGTGCGCCTGAGGGGATAGTCTCGTTGCGAGCGCTTTGCAAGGAAAGGGTTAAGAGTTCTTGATCCAGTGGTGTTCTTTTCAAGGTTTACTCACAAGCCTCATATTGGTGTGTCACCCACTCCAACTTGGCTGCCACCTGACTTGACATTTCCCTAACGTTTGGCTAGGTGGAGAGCCAGACAGCCACTTGGCCTGACAAGGCTCAGAATGACCTTTGAGAGGGATCTTCCACTGCATTTAATTATAGCTATGGGGTGTGAGGCAAGTGGGTGTTATTTTAGCAATTAGGTTACAGTTAGTTTAAATTTCCACCATCAAATTAAGTACCGTATTTTGCGGAGTATAACACGCACCCCAAACTTTAAGACAACCATTTTGGAAAAAATAGTTCTTAAAATGTTCAGAAATATGTACAGTTAAAGAACACTGATGATGTACAGTTTCCCGAAATTTATATATTTTTTGGTGTAACCTGTGCTGCTTGAATTGACAAGTGTCCTTGAGTAAAGCAATGAAAATGGCGGTCAGGCTGGTGTTGTGAGAAATACATCCCCATACATACTGGTGATGCACAGCTTCTGATATCATAATTAGCATATTATTCTCACCATCACTCGTAGGTTATGACAGACAACTAGACAAGACACAATTCATATGGTTCTGGTGACACGCGGCATGCAGCTGTTTGTTGTATGGGTGTGGTTGTGTGGTTTTCAAACAATTCAAATGGCGGCCGGGCTGGTGTTGTGTGAAATAACTTCTTGTACAAGACTCACGATGTACAGTTTCTGATATTATATTTACCCCATTATTCTCACTAATATTAATAATGAACACATGTATATTTTTTTTCCAATATGATTTTTTATGTAGTTTGTACTGCTCAAATTGGCAACAGTGCTCCTTAGTCATACAGATGTTCCAAAAGGCAAAAAAATTAGCTAACATGACCAGGGATGTAATAGCAAGATGTTGCTCTAAGATTTTGATTGGGAAAACTTTTTGGAAAAGTGTAGCATTACCATCTATTTTATATGAAATTAATATCATGGAAGTGACAGCAACAGATATTATTAAATAGAGAATGGGGTTTTTAGGCAAATTTTAGGAGCACCAAGCTATGCACCAGTGGCAACCTTGAGGGGGAAAGTGGGAGCCTCTAGCATAAAAGGCAGGATCAGGGAGGGACAGTTTAAGTACAGTCACCTCTCGATTAACACGAGTTTAAATAACGCGTTTTTGATTTAACACGAGTTGATATTTAAGGAGATACATTTAACTAACGCGATATGTTCAATTTAACACGAGTTTCATCGAAGACGTCACGCTCGATGACGTCACTGAGTGGAGACGCTGTCTTTCTCCTCAGTCTGAAGCTAGCCGACACTGAGTGGAACGCTTCTCTGGAATACGTACACTGCATTTTGACCTCTACTATGGCACCCAAGCATCCTTCCACCTCCTCACAAGAGGTGGAAGGACGAGGTGAGGAGGGAGGAGGGAGAGCGGGGTGAGGATTCGGCAGATGATGACGACGACCAGTGACGCATCAACAAAGTGATGGTGAATGTGAGGATGTATTTTTGTTGTGTCAGTGACTTACAAATGTAATGTAGCAATCCTTTCTTTAGAAAACTTTAACTTAAAGGAGTTATCTTTATCACCAATAGCATGGGTAGTCAAAGGAAGAGAAAGGAGGCAAGTGAGGCGGAGTGGCGGAGGTGAAGGGAGCAGCTAGTGATGGGAGTGTGGGGTAAATGTAGGAAGTATGACAGAGAGAACGAAGATGATGCAGGTGTTTCTGAGTGAGGTGGGACATGAGGTGAATGGGAGGACTGGAAGGGAGTGGATGGTGCTGCTGCTGGGGCTGAGTGGAGAGATGAATGGACAAGTGATTGAGGCAGTGAAAGAGTTCCTGGAGAGCACGTGGCGTGCAAGATGTAGGGAATGATACTTTGCCCCGAGTAGAACATAGACTTTCCGCATGTTTTTGTTTTCTTTCACAGGAGCTGCCGATACAAAGGCCTGGCTGGGGAGAAATCCCAAGCCAACTGCGACATCAAGATCAAGATCAAGATCAAGAAGGGACGGTGGCCAACACAGGTGAAGAACAAATTTAAATAAATTGAGAACATGTGTTTTTGTTGTTTCTGTGACCTACTAATGTATTAATAATGTTTTTTTTTAAGGTTAGAGTAACAAAATCCCCAAAATAGGCAGGCTTTCCCAGTGTCCAGGAACGTAACCCCCTATTACCATTGTTTCCTGTGGGGAAATTATGTTTAAATAACGCGACATCTCCAGGAATGTAACCCTCGTGTTAATCGAGAGGTGACTGTATTTAACCCTTAGAGTATGGGTGGCGATATATATCTCTGGATGTTGTGCACGGGGAAAATTTAGGCATTTAAAAGAGGTGGAAATGGTGTCTTTCTTCTTTCCAATCATTGTATATTCATCTAGTATATATGGTGGTGTAATAAAACTTCTCTCCTAATAATAATAAAAAAAAGTTATGACAGCCGAAAATATTGCGCATTTTCTCATGGCCGTGACGCGTCACGTGGAAGCACCCCCCACTCTCTCTCTCTCTCTCTCTCTCTCTCTCTCTCTCTCCCTACTTGCCCCTCCCTCCTCTGTCAATGTCACTACTATAGCAGTCATCAAAGTCACGGTCACTTTAATTTGCCTGCACTCTACTTCCGCCCGGAGCAGAGGAACTGCTTGACGCGTCACGAGACATGCCAGATGTATTCCGAACAAGAGTGGAAAATGATCTGTGGCCTTCGGTAGGCCGCGCGCTGGAGACGAATGAGAGTGTGTACGGATGCCAGATGCCTCCACCATTCTTCTGAGTCAAGAACTGGCGGTATATTTGAAACGTAGGGAGCGTTGAGTGTGATGATTATATATATGATCCCCGTACGGGTGGGGCGTGTGGTAGCGCACTTATATATACGATCGCCGTAATGTAAGGGTTAAGATACCTGCTGGTGGATGGTAATGACTTCGAGAGAAGGACAGCAGAGATGTTAGAAAACAGACAGGGGAAATGGATGAAAGGGTTGCTAAGTGATATGAGAGAATTAGAAGTTTTTAGAGAAGGCATAAGAAATCAAACAAAGGAAAATATTAAAAACAAAATGAAGGAAATAGATACAACATGTTGGAGAGACGATCTGAATGAAAAGTCAAGTGTGATACTCTACAAAGAATGGAGGAAGGAGATCGGAGGACAAGAGGAAGTATACACTAATGACCAAGCCTCAGAAATACTCTTCAAGTGCAGATCAAACACCCTAAGGCTAAACAACAGAAATAGATTTGAGAATGAGAAAACAGAGTGTAATATGTGTGGAGCAGAAAATGAAGACCTGGAGCATTTCCTACTCTGGTGTCCAGCATACAGTGAGGAAAGACAGAAAGATGTTAAGCTACAACAACCATATAAAAATGAAGTAATCGGAGATCTACTTTTTAATAACACCAACATACATGAATAAAAAATATCTACAGTACCCTCTTGAGTTTCACGCTTGCTTCATTCTGAAGGTATAGCGCTAAACTCGAGGATCACGAAACTCAAGGTATTGAAATACATGAAAAAGCGCTTATTGGTTCCGGCCCATGGAAAAAAAAAAAAAAAATTCGACTTGACTCCCTTGTTATCACAATTTTTTTTACTTTACTTTCTTGTTATCTTAAAATACGTACCTTCATAATAGGCAGAAAACGGGAAGTGAGAACAGGTCGTTCTGAAGCCGCAGTTGAAGGCGGCTGCCTTACAATTGGCTGGCAGTTCTGAATACACGCTTGTGATCCACGTGGTGTCGTCTGCTAAAGTAAGGGCAGTTGGTCGCGGTCACCCGTGGGACAGTTGGACAAAGCTATAGCTTCTGATAGTTTTCTATGTGTTATGGTATAATCTGCTAACTCTTTCTGTTATATATCATTAAGGCTGCGTTTACACCAAGCGAGTCACGTCGAGTCGCGTCATGACGATTCATGACGCATCATGAACCGCCACCCCAGTTTTAACACTGATTTGTATGGGTTTTTGAAAGAAACCGGTTACACCGAATGCATCGAGTCACGTCACATCGCGTCGAGTCACATATAGGACTGGACCTATTTTGACGTCAGTCACAGCGAGTCTGCCGTGGTGTCTTGAAGCATGCTGGTGGAACTCCTTATCAACTTAGTTCAAGAGTGCCCTGCTATTTATGATCACAGTGACCCCAACCACCGGGATCCTAAAAAAGTTGTAGAATTTTTCTGGATAGTTTACCAGGTCTGGGAATAAATGACTGAAGCTTTCAAAATCTGGCCTCTTGGTGTTCAGATGATTGCCAGAGCAAAGCAGTTACTTCAGCAAGAGAATATGCATCCATTCTCCATGAAGTCAAATGGGTGACTGAGTACTGACTTGACTCAGGTTGACGCAGTCGGTGTAAACGGAGATGCGTCAAAACGAATCGCATCAAATGACTTGACGTGACTCGACTTGACGCGACTCGCTTGGTGTAAACGCAGCCTAAATCACTAACATCATAATTGACTTGTCAACACCTGTTGAACATAAACTGCTGCTGCAATCGCAAAATAGCTCGCAGAGAGGTTCAACTTGTTTACTGCTTCCATATTTCCCTCACCGCTCACAAAGACCACAAGCGGACAAAAAAGGACAAATCCAGGCAAATTAACACTTTTAATGCTGTGTATTCCCACAGCGTGCATGCGTGGTGGACCGCAGAATGACTAATTTCATCAGGGAGATATTTCTCACAACACCGGCCAGTGTAGTGGACCTTCTTCTTCTTTTGACCTGTAATGTTTTGTATCGCTTCTTAGGTCCTCCTTTTCCACACTTTTATATTTCACAACATGCACTTAGGGCTGCTTTCACAGCCATTTTGTTTGTATTGATCGTTACCAGTAGCGGGGATCGCCGCTCTAGTATTTCTATGTGAAACTGGCCGATGGGTAGTGATGTGATGTGATGGTGTCGGAGGTATTGCCTTTACAACGGCACCTCGTGGCGGCTGCGGGGTTAGCTTCGCCCTGCACCTTACCACACACTCTCAACACCTGTCGCTTTCTCTGCAGCCACCACTACCCCATAGGCCAATTTCACGTGGAAAACTATAGCGTCGATCGCCGCCACTGGTAACGATCAGAACAAACAGTGACTGTGAAAGCGGCCCTAAGTTACTTAACACTGCGCACTTATACACTTCACCCTCAACTTAGGTGTTTTTCTGTTCTTTTCTTTCCCTGAATTTGGTGTTCTATGCCCTTTTGCTATTTTCCACTGTTACTTTTCACCGTCGCTGCCATGCATTACAGGTCAAAAGAAGAAGAAAAGGAGGAAAACACCGGGAGATCTACAATTTTCAAAGACTTGATAAAAAGATTTTTGGACTGTGGTTCCCCAGCACGGGGTGTTCTCTTATCTTGTTAATCAAGTAGTAAGCAAAGCAGCTCTGCCAGTCCATTTTACGAATCTCTTGGTGGGCCATCTTCCACTGCTCCTCACTCCTCAGCCACTGCCGTCGTCTGTTTGTTTACATGCAGCCGTTCGGTACCCACGTACCCACGCTCATACTCACAACCATTTTCCATTCATAAGGACAACCAACAACTCGCTCCCGGTTGGGCATACGGGCAACCGCGGTTGCCCATACCCCCAATGGTTGGACACCGCCTTTTAAGGCAGCACGCATTACGCCGACGGTAGGTAGACGCAGCTTGTACATGCCAAAGCAACGCGAAACTTGTGGCAGTAATGCGTGAAAGTCGTGATGGTAAGAATTTAGTACTAAGCGCTAAACTCGAGGATCGCGAAACTCGGATAGCGCGAAACTCGAGAGGGTACTGTAGTATTTGGAATTTGTGGAAAATAACAGAAAAGGTAATGAAAGAAGAAAATAATAATAACCATCAGTGAAAAGTACAACACATATCCCAGACAGTGAGAAGAGCACATCATGGAATGCCGTTACAAAGGCTATACTCCCGACCTACAACTGAACTGAAATGAACAATGCAAATGGCAGCCAGGTCGTGTCGGCGCCCAACAGAAAAGCGGGATAACAACAAGGCATCGGCGATCCTCCACCGATTTCATTTTTGTATAGTAGTTATTTGATCGCCCTGTATTCTATGGTAACATATTATACGACAGCTATGGACTACGAAGGATCATAAACAATAATAAAGGTAAGTTTGCAGTTGTTATTGGAAAAGACGAAAGAAAAAAAAAAACTTAAAACACCCCAAAGAAGAAAAAAATCAATAAAAACTCGTTCCTTTGGTGTATAATGTGCAGGGGTAAACTTTCAGGCACTTTTTATGTGAAAAAGGTGCGTGGTATACGCCGCGAAATATGGTACATTTTGCGTTTGTCTCTTCGATATCTACAACATTTGTTCTATGATTTTTTTTGTCCAATGATTATCGTAATTTCCAGAGTAATTACAAGAATAATTTATAAAACGTATATAGCATTAGAACCAGCTTGAAATGCTGTAAAACATTTATTAAATGAGTTTTTATAAATATACTTGAAAAATGGTTGTTTTTTTCATTCTCCGGAGGCACCCCTTAGATTTTTTTTATATCCTTAAGGGGTTAAGGACTTTGAGGTATATTTTCAAAGAATCTGTGACAATTTGCACAGGAGGGAACAATCAGCACATGAAATACATGGGAATTCAGCTCTGGGAAGAGTTGGAATGTCATTGGAGGGTGGGTGAGGAAATGCACCCTCTAACTCTTTGCCTCCATTGATTGACAGGAGAAATCTCATTACCTCATTCATTAAATTCATTTAAGCACATCATCATCATCATGAACACACCTCATATCACACCTCACCTTTTGAGCCAAAGAAGGGCATCCACAGCAAATATAGATGGATCCTCTTTTTCCAGATATATCATGTCATTGAGGAACTTGTACTTCTCAGGTGCCTTGTTATAAGTCTTGTAGAGTTTCTGAAGGAAAATAAGGAATGTCAAAACAAACAATTGGATGGTGAATGGCTACCTTTCCACTTATTTTACAATAAATTTACAACTGGGCCAAGAGCCTACAATGAGTTTTGGTATTAACTAAAATTAATCATCACCTTATCATAAATCAATGAAATTTGATACACTCCACAAGAGAACAAAGATGAAAAATATGCATGCATATGACAAGAATAATAAAACAGTGTGGGAGCAGTGTCAAACGGGGCGTTTTTTTCCAAATAAAATAAAATAAACTACAGAATTCTTATACAGCAACTCTTACAACTAGGCAAGAAATTGTGAGCCCAGGTTCAAATACCAGCCCAGGCAGTCCACCTAGCTGTTCATATTTCTGTGGAGGATGGTCAATAAATGGGTGCCTGGGAAAACTTTGAGATGTAACCTGTGGTAACCTAAATGTAACACTTACCTTGTGTTCTATAGTAATGGGTCCTTAGCCATCACTGGCTCGAGGAACAATGAAACAGAGATGAGCATCGAGGAAAAACACGGCTATAGCATATGCCTCCAACTTTACCTTCAGTATTATGATACACATATTTCATTTCTCCTTGTTTACTGTGAAATATTTTTTCTGCGGTTTTGGGAAATTAATGTTTCAACTACCTAAAGTGCATGAACAAGAGCATCTTGTGAAAGTTGGAGTTGGAGACCTTACCCTTTTGATAGGAACACCTCTTTTGCCAGCATTCATCCCTATCTCTCTGAACATATGGTATCCTTTCAAAGGAACTGAATGCTTACCTTTTTCTAGCATTGCTTGTACTTTAGTTATGCTCCCTAATGTTGCTTTCTACTGATGATTTATTACAGAAAATGTTGATTTGATGTCTGCTTACTAGAGCTTTCCATATTGTTGATACAAAATGGCTGAATTCTCCATATTTATGGCAAACAAAAACATGATGATGTCCAAAAATGTCTAGGAAGGGGTGAGTTTTGTAACTTTTTGTACTTAGGCAGGCTATGCCATTATGCATGGAATACCTTACAGAGCAGTAAATAAAGATCTATGCTACACCTGAGATTCATGTCAGGTTTTGAGAGTTCATAATCATAACAGTTGAAAAGTGAGCATTCCTTGAAAGGAAGACCATGGAGGGCTCATGCAACATGTGTTGCCAATGGTGTTAGTTTTAAATTTTCTCTGTTGACTACATAAGTAATTCTACATTAATCAGATAGCTCCAAAACTTTGCATTTATACTTTAGTAAATAATAAGTGTTATCAATTATAAACAATTCTGATTTGTCCACATTCATAGAGCCATTGTTTTAAAACATTCAATCAATTTTCCTCGGAGGCAACATTTCTCAAGGGAGAACAAGTTAACCCTTTCACCGCGCGGGCTTGGGAGGTGACTGTCTCCCCAGTCGCACTCGGGCAGCCCAAAAGGGGGTCTCTTTTAACCTCTGTATCTCAAAAACTATTCATCACAGCTAAAAACCAAAAACACCATTGGAAAGAGGAGGCCCAGATCTATAGGATTCGGTTATGTATGCCTCTCCTGCGAATGTATATGCACATTCAGGGGTGTTGCCTGTGAACACTTACGTCAGTGCGTATGCGACGGTCAGCCATTTTGAGGCAACTGCGGACATCTCTTCATGATTTGCTGGCAAGGTAGTATTGCCATCTGCAAATTTTACAACTATTTGGTTAAAGAATCAGTCAGCTGATAGGTGAAACTATGCAAAAATGATGTTATATTGGACAAGAACATCCACCAGTTACTCGTCCATAGATTTTCTGAGCTCGGCTGATGATTTTCCATCAAATTTAGTGGAAAACCCACTCAATTGGCAATCCTGTGTTGTGAGAAATATTGTTGGAACACTCATACACGTGAGATTTGAGTGCGACTGGAGCTCGCAGCGAGCATTTAGCACCACCAGCAAATGCGCTACTGCTTGCTACGAGCGTATAGCAATGAAAGGGTTAAGGGTCGAGAGCCTTTCGTTGTAAACCTCACCTTCTTCTTTCCTTACACAACACAGGTTTCTGAGGGCTACTGACAGCAATCTCTACCCTGTCCTCTCCTACTATCTCTATCCTATTTCAATCCAACTGGGATGTTGCGCCACGCATCTAACGCATTATCACTTGCTCTCGTCCCACTCCCTTCTTTATCTCTCCTAAACTCTACAACTATGTAAAATTCTTTGACTATTTGAATAGCACATCTTGAGCACATCTTCTTGACCTCTCCTCCTTCTCATCTAAAATCATTCTCCTCTTCACAGCTTCCCACCAGCCTCTCCTGGTGAACAAGCCTACAACTTTGCTCCTCTCAACCCTACTAGAGCAGTTGGTCCACCCCTGCTACGTATTCTGACCGTCTTGAGATCGGCCCAACATTCTAGAGACCTCCTCCTTACCAAACCCTTCATCCTGTCCTATCGCTTCCTGTATCCTCTGGACCCACACAGAGTGCTTCTGGCATTTGCTTCCTTTCAGTGGGGCGACCTGAGGAGGATGTACTCATCCCGTTTTTTGTTTTTGCTTCCAGAGATGAGACTTTCTGTGTGTGTGACCTCTCTGTGTGCAAGGCGCATCTCTCTGGAATGGAGGCATACTGGGCTCTCTTCTCTACTCCTCTCGCCAAAGCCGTGCCTCATTGTCCTAAAAACTGTGCCTCCCGTGCTGTCCCTGCTCTCTTAGCGTTTTAGGAAGCTTTGCTATTGCGCGGACATCAAAAGCAGCTTTTGATAGTCTGCTTCAATCTTTGCTTTTTTCTAAACCCTCTCTCGGTTTCCCTTCAGGAACTTACGACTTCAAGGCTGGAGGCTGCAGAACGCTTAGCCTCAGACCTATATTTATTTCGATTGGGGGCAAGAAGAAGGTGTCCAACGCAAAAAAAACAAAACAGTTTCTCTCCTCACCTATCCACTTCAATCCAGCTTCCTCGAGGCTGGGCGTTCTGTACCCGTCTCCCAGTTCTTCTGAACTTGCTAACTGCATGCCTCTCCCCCCCCCCCCGCTTGCACTTTCTACGGAGGTATCAGGACACCTCCTCCCCCCTGACTACTTATCTTCCACCTCTCCTTTGCTGTAAAAAAAATAAAAAAAAAAAAAAAAAAAAAAAAGTTTGTTGCTCAAGGAAGGGATCAATTTTGTTGCCTGACATTGAACACCTTCTAATTTAGCAATGTCTTTTGTATAGTGGTGAGACCAAAACTGTACCGCATATTCCAGGTGGGGTTTGACTAAACTATTGTAGTGGGAGTATTACATCCTTATTCTTGAAGAAAAAGTTTCTTTCATGAAGCCCAGCATTCTGTTCACTTTATTTGTTGCATCGATGCATTGCTGTGAGAATTTGAGGTTTGACCCGATTTTGACACCCAGGTCCTTGACGCTTTGAATGCTTTTCAGTTTAACGCCGGGCATTTCGTAATTGAACCCCTTATTTCTTGCTCCAACTTGAAAAACCTGCCACTTATTTACATCACAGGCATCTCCCATCTATCCAACCAAGCTGAAATTTTGTGCAAGCCTTCTTGGAAGCCTTGTCTGTATTCGTCAGTGAGAACCGAGTTACCAATCTTTGTGTCATCTGCGAACTTACTAATGAGATTATTGAATCCAACATCCACATCGTTGATGTAAATAATGAACAGCACTGGGCCATGAACCGAGCCCTGAGGGACACCACTAGTGACAGCCGCCCACTCTGAGTTGAATCTGTCAATCACAACTCTTTGTTGTCTGTTGCTCAGCCAATTTGTGATCCATCAGTGTACTTGAACATCAATACCTAGTTGCTTTAATTCATAAAGTAATTCATGGTGCAGAACTTTATCAATCGGATTCTGGAAGTCAAGATATACAGAAGCCCCCCGCTGTTCACAGGTATTTGGTTCCGCGAGATTCCCATGATCCGCGATCAACAGGACTATAATCAAATAGGGAAAATAGAGTTTTGTTCTACCAGCTCGATAAAAAAAAAAAAAAAAAAAAAAAAAGGATTTCTAAGCATTATTATATAGATTTACATACACAAATCACAAATTAAATATGGACTGTAATAAATGTAATAATTTAACACTCACTCTGTGGTTGGTTGTGGTGAGTGTGAGTGTGTAGGTGGTTGACAGGCGAGTGGTGTTTTTGCGGTAGTTATTGTTCAGAAACTACGAAAAAACGCAATGCGATGAGTACATTAGTTTGGCAACACTGCACTCAGCCCGTGGCATCAGTGTTTATTGGGCCCTTGATAGGTAAGAACGCCGTACTGCTCGTCTTCCACCCAGCCATCAAGTATTAGTGAGTTCTCGTCTCACCCCTTTGTGTTAATATTCATATGTATATCCATATACATCCAGTATATTATTAATTAATTTGAGTGTTTGCTAGGCCCTTAGAAGGTCCATTTGTTGCTGTTCCCAGTAGTATGCCCATACAAACTTCATACCCATTACCCCTCTCTCACTGCTGCAGTCTCCGCCATGTTTGTTTACTCCTCAAAGCAGTAGCCTCGAGTCTGGCAGGTCAGTAAGTATCAATGATTTCAAATGTATAATATTGGGTTTCAGGGCCGTTTTCACAGTCACTTTTCTTTGTTTTGATCGTTACCAATGAGCGGCGATCTCCGTTGTAGTATTTCCACGTGAAACTGGCCAATGGAGTAGTGGCGGCTGCGGGGTTAGCCCCGCACCTTGCCACACATACTCAACACCTCTTGCTTCCTCTGCAGCCACCACTACCCCATCGGCCACTTTCACATGGAAATACTGTAGCGGTGATCGCCACTCATAGGTAACGATCAAAACAAACAAAAGTGACTGTGAAAGTGGCACTTAGTAAGGATCAGACCGTGTATACGCGAGTTTTCATCCGCGTTCAGCAGGGGGTGTCGCAATTACCCTACCTGCGTATAAGCGAATCCGTGAACGGTGAGGCCGCAAACGGCGGGGGGTGTCTGTACAACATCCAGTGATTTGGTTACATCATAAACTGAGAAGCTCATTATAAAAGGTCAGTAGGTTTGATAGGCAGTATCTCTTGTATGGAAGCCATGTTGTGAAACCTTAATTAATGAGTGGCTTTCAAGGTAACTCACAAGTTTGTCTGATTATGCTCGAGTAGCTTACCTACTACTGAAGTTAGACTAATGGGCCTGTAATTACCCAATATTTTTTATCTACTTTCTTAAAAATCAATTAAAATAGCCATTTTCAAATCCAAAGGGACGATGCCTCACAAGGACATATTGAATAGTTGTGAGAGGAAAGTATTTTGCTCTTTGTTTCTTTTAGTAGTATTGGGTATACATTGTCTGTGTAACCGCCATCCGCCCCATGGGGGCGGTAAGGTAGTAAATAAGAAGACCCTTCAGGTTGACTTGACTAATATATTTTCAGTCAAAACCTGTTAACACGAACACACCATCAGTATCACAGAATCAGGAATACGAAATTCACTACATTTTACATCGAAGAGCAATTAATCATTGTTGAGTCACTACATTACATCAAAGTGCAATAAAGCACTGTTGAACAATTAACTCGTCATTTAACCCACACATCAGAATATGGCAATGGCAAGAGATATCATTCAGAAAGAAACAATTATGACTCATGTGTCGGGGTCTATTAACCCTTTCGTTGCTAAACGCTCACAGCGAGCACTAGCGTAACTTGCCGGTGGTGCTAAATGCTCGCTGCGAGCTCCAGTCGCATTCAAATTTCCCGCGTATGAGAGTGTTCCAACACTATTTCTCACACCACAGCATTGTCAATTCAGTGGGTTTTCCATGAAATTTGGTAGAAAATCATATCAACCTAGCGCGGAAATCTACGGACAAGCAACTGGTGGATGTTGTTGTCCAATATAGTGGCATTTTTGCATAGCTTCAGCTATCACATGACTGATATTTTGACCAAACAGATGTAAATTTTGCAGTTGGCAATACTGCCCTGCCAGCACCCCATCATCAAGAAATCTACTCAGTAATTGCCTTACAGCTGACCGTCGCGCACGTGTAAATGTAAGTCTTCACAGGCAACACCCCTTGAACGTGCCTGTACATTCACAGGAGAGGCTTACATTACCAAATCTTATAGATCTTTGCCTCCTCTTTCCAATGGTGTTTTTGTTTATTAGCTGTGATGAATAGTTTTTGAGATACAGAGGTTAAAAGAGCGAGCACTAGCGTCACTTGCTGGTGGTGCTAAAAGCTCGCTGCGAGCGCCAGTCACACTCACAGCAAAAAACACCCCCTGAACGTGCCTGTATGTTCACAGAAGAGGCTTACATAACCGAATCCTATAGATCTTAGCCTCCTCTTTCCAATGGTGTTTTTGTTTTGTAGCTGTGATGAATAGTTTTTGAGATACAGCAGTTAAAATAGATCCCCTTCCCCGGCTGGGGTGCCCGAGCGCGCCTGAGGGGATGGTCTCGTTGCGAGCGCTTAGCAAGGAAAGGGTTAATCACTTGTGGGTTCTTTGTTGTGTGACCCTTAACCACACTGTTTAATATGTAGGGACTCAAAAACATGTTGGATTCAAGAGATGCAAAACTGTAAGGTAAATTTTGTGGCATCAAGAAGCAGTGAATTACTCGGTCAAATTATTTACAATTTTGCAAGTGTATCTGGAGGAATGATGCAAATGATGAGCAATGATGCATCTTGATAACACATACATGCAACTAAAGAGTGCAACACAGTAAGAAACATATATTTCCCTGTGCTATTCTATTTGCCTTATCATAAAAAATGTGTGGCCAACTTACCTCAATGTTCCCTGCCATGTCCTTCTTAACTACATAAAATGCTGCACCAAGTAAATCTGAAAAAAAAAGAGGAATGCACAATGCTATAAGGAACTTGTCAACATGCTATACATAAGTGAATATGCCAATGAAGGCTAAACAAATTGTTTTATAAATAATATCACCAGATTAAAGGTTATGGAATCCTCTTTCATTAAATTACTCAACAATTCTAAATTTATTAGGTTTCAGCATTAAAAAGTTAGAAAAATGAGTGTTTATACATACCTACAATGGACTCGCCTAATCAATGGAATTCTAAACCGTGGATTTGTAAACCTCAGTACTTTACCAATGTCTGTGTTAATTCTAATCGACAGTAAAAACTCAAAAACACAGTTTCCTTGGACCAAACTGGCTCATTTCAAGGGAGATTTTATGATTCACAGCACCCACCTTGAATTCTGCGAGAAAGGGGGAAACAAGGGAAATGAGTGGAGGAAATGGGATGGGAAAAGAACAGAGGGAGGGAGGGAGGGTCAGGTAAAGGTGAGGTAAAAGGGAGAGAGAAAAGGTGTGAGTGGGAGGGAAAGAGATTAAAAGAGAAAAACTGGGAGGGAGGGGAAAGGAAAAGAAGAAAGAAATGAGAAGGAAGGAGAAAAATATGGAGACACAGAGGGAGAAGAAAGAAAGAAAGTGGAGGAAGGAGTGAACCAGGGCAAAGCCTAATGGCGCAATAGGCTGTGAAGGAAAAATAGAAAATAGGTAGGTGATGTAGGTGCTTATTTAGGTGTGTTCCGACTTACGTTCATTTATATTGTTTTCATTTTTTAGGCTAGAAATGCTTATTTCACCACAAAAATATTTGAAATAATAAATATATAAAAATACCTATAAACCACAAAATCCAGCGATATAGCAAAAAATCCGCGATACAAAACAATTTAAAAATCCATGATACAGCGAGACCGCGATAAGTGAACCACAATATGGCGAGGGATTACCGTATATTTGTATGTATGTATGTATGTATGTCTATACATAGAGAGAGAGAGAGAGAGAGAGAGAGAGAGAGAGAGAGAGAGAGAGAGAGAGAGAGAGAGAGAGAGAGAGAGAGAGAGAGATATAGGATAGATAGATACAGTCGTCCCTCAAATAGCACGGGGGTTAGGGACCCAGGATCCCCGTACTATTCGAAAATCCATATAAAATTAGTGCCCCCCTTAGAAACACTCCTGGGCTGTGTTTGAGAGAGGGAATCGGGACTCTCAGAACGTCACGAGTGCTCTCAGATGTGTGACGTGGCAGCACAGGTTGCCAACTTGGCATGTCCGCTGGCTCCCGGCTTTGAGAGGTGGAGCGCCTTCGTGCTGTGATGACGACATCAGCAAACATGGCGGCCCAAACAAACACATATAAGTTTTTCCATTGCATTTCACCTCTCTGTGCCACCATAACCACTACAGCTTCATTTTCATCTTCTGTTGTAAGGAGTTCGTCAGCCTGGACAGCTTGCAATGCATGTTAAACATTGCCAGGAAGACCAGCGTACGCCATTTTGCTGCGAGTGAGACGCCATTACCATAGCAACGATGAGGCTTAGTAAAAGGACGGCCTTTATCTCCACTCTTGCAGCACTCTTGGAGCACTGGCAGTTACTGCGGCAAGAATTTCTTTTACACTATGATTTTCAATGTGTTGGCCCTGAAGGAGTAAGTCGTTTCAAAGGCTGTAGTTGGGACCGAAAGGGACAACTACCTCCCAAACCAAGGACAAAACCCAAGATGATAGATACAGTGAACACTGCTCTCATTCACGTGGTATGCTCTTCCAATGGCAACGTAACTCATCCCAAAACGTAACTTCTCCGAAATCTGAATTCTTCTGCAAGGTGAACACCTATCTCGAATGCTTTGTGGTGCTTTCAGCGGGTGTTTTGGTAGAACAGTGTTGCCACTCACGCCATTGCCATTGGTGCGACGAGCGGAAAATTAAAAAATCCTAAAACAATTCTTCCATGACAATCCGTATAAAACCGAAACCGTACGATTTGAGGGACGACTGTGTATATATATATATATATATATATATATATATATATATATATAGATATATAGATATATATATATATATATATATTTACAGTACCCTCTCGAGTTTCGCACTATCCGAGTTTCGCGATCCTCGAGTTTAGCGCTTAGTCCTAAATTCTTACCATCACGACTTTCGTGCATTACCGCCACGAGTTTCGCGTTGCTTTGACATGTTCGGGTCACGTCGGCGTTATGCGTGCTGCCTTAAAAGGCAGTGTCCAACCATTGGGGCTATGGGCAACCTAAGTTTAGGGTGAAGTGTATAAGTGCGCACTGTTAAGTAACTAAGGACCGCTTTCACAGTCACTGTTTGTTTTGATCGTTACCAATGGCAGCAATCCCTTTCAGTCCTAACTACAGCCTTTGAAACGGCTTACTCCCTCTTGCCGCAGTAGCTGCCAGTGCTCCATGAGCGCTGCAAGTGGAGATAAAGGTCATCCTTTTACTAAGCCTCGTCATTGCTATGGTAACAGAGTCTTGCAGTAAAATGTCGTACGCTGATCTTCCTGGTGACGTTTAACATGCATTACTAGCTGTCCTGGCTGACCAACTCCTTACAACAGAAGATGAAAAGGAAGCTGCAGTGGTGATGGTGGCACACAGAGGTGAAATGCAATGGAAACACTTACATGTGTTTGTTTGGGCCGCCATGTTTGGTGATGACGTCATCACAGCATGAGGCGCTCCATCTCTCAAAGCCGGGAGCCAGCAGACATGCCGAGTTGGGAACTCATGCTGCCGCGTCACGCATTTGAGAGCACTTGGGACATTCCGAGAGTCCCGATTCCCTCTCTCAAACGCTGCCCAGGTGTGTTTCTAAGGGGGGCACTAATTTTATACAGATTTTTTAATAGTACGGGGATCCTGGGTCCCTAACCCCGCATATATATATATATCTATATATATATATATATATATATATATATATATATATATATATATATATATATATATATATATATATATATATATATATATATATATATATATATATATATATATATATATATATATATATATATATATATATATATATATATATATATATATATATCTATATATATATGACGGCTTATGAGACGCACTTTTTTTCCAAAAAATGTCAATGAAAATCACCCTGCGGCTTATAAGGTTAAGGTTCAGCTTTGGGTCACTTGCTAGGGAAGTGTTAGTGCAGCTGAGGCTGTCGCGTCTAATTGCCGAATCACAAGTAACAGATCCCCCAAGGTACCGCAGGACTGCGATAAGCCAGGGAGAGATTGCCGTGAGTGCTTACCGTGCGACGCTGCTCGTACCCTTTTCTCAGAGCCCAGAGCACGTCAAACGTGCGCATTTCACTCCCTGGTGCAGACTGACTGCTACAAAGCCATGGGGCGTACCATATTACAAGTATGGACAGAAGCACCTATGCAGTACTCTGTCGTTGCCTTTGTGGCAGGCCATGATCGAAATTTGGGTTTTCGGGTCCGTAGACTTAAGGGGGGCGACTAAGGGTATTTTTTTACAAATATATTTAAAATCAGACAGATATGTTTTTTTCACTCAGCATGGCCGGGATAGCCAAAATTGCCACGTGGTGAGGTTTGTTTTCGTAAAATTAAAGCCCCTCACCCCTGGAAGCCATATTTAAATGGCCCGCGCTATTGCGTCATGGCCTGACTCGTGCGCCAACACACGCTGTATCATTCAGTGCTTGTATGTACGGAAATTTTGCATTAGAATATTTTTTCTCCGTAAATTTTGTCATCTGTCATTCCTCTTGTGCTGGATCGCAGGGAGGGTGCGAGTTGAGGAGAGGAGTGTGGTGGAGCCAGTCCCTACCCAGACAACAACGTGGAAGGGCACGCAACCTGTTCGTTTGTACTCCAGCCAAATAAAGGTCTTTAGAAATGACGTACAAACGCAAGTTGAGTAGTAAGAGAGCCATCAACATGAAGAAGGCTTATTGAACAAGATGGAGCGGCCAAGACCAGGAAGGGAGTAGTTTCAGAGCTTATGAAGCAAGTCGTGATCCTGCAACGCTCACCCATCGCTCATCACCACCACCAGCTGATTCGCCACTCCCTACACCGAGTACCTCATCACGCCCTTCTCCACCACCACCTGCTTCATCACCACCTACTCCACCACCACCAGCTGCAGAATCATTGCCACATGAAACATCACTGCAGCTCCAACAACAAATTCTGCACAGAGGTGTTCAATTGAACCCTCCTCCTTCTGATACAAGCGAAACTTTCATCACCGTGTCGCTTTCCCAGCTACAGACACTCATCGCGAGACAGAAGTGCCCAGTACAGTCGTGCAGGAATACCTTGACCGTAACCTCTTCTACAATGAGGAAGGTGGCGCCTTCTGACACCCTCACCTGTGAGTGAGTAATACTTTTTTATAAAAGGGGACCAGATGCCTTAGCATTCTCCAGTAAGTCAACAAGGTATACACAATCATATGTGAAAATTTCATGCCAATCAGATAAAAACAAATGGCAAAACATGGATAGAATGGAAAAAAAATCTTTAGGAGCCAATATCTCTCAAAGTGGATTTTTACACTTCAAAAATTTTCACAAAATCAGGAAAAAGTCTGTCCAACTTTTGTTTGGTACCAACTAAAACTACAACTAAATGGCAATTTTTTTGTATTTATGAAATTCCAAAAATACAAAAAGAAAATGGGACACAGTAGAGAAAACTGTAAGTGAAAAAAAAATTGCAATTTTTTTGCTCGAAGACAAAACAACATATCACAATATTATAAATACAAAATGTAGATATGTAAACAAAGTTTCAAGGTTTTTTTTTTTTTCACAGTGATTAACTGAAAAATAAAGTCTGTGAAACAAAAAAAAAGAAAATTACACTGTATTTGAGTCTCCCCTATACTTCACCCGAATTTCATGAAATTCACAGAACGTCCAAAGCTATTGGACGTACCATATGGGCAGGAGGACCCCCTTTAGTCAGCCCCCTTAACCTACACCATATCCAGCTGCCCCCGTGGCTCTATTAACCCGGATACCAGAGGGTTAACTGTATATGTAAATATATAAATATATATATATATATATATATATATATATATATATATATATATATATATATATATATATATATATATATATATATATATATATATATATATATATATATATATATATATATATATATATATGTATATATATATATATATATATATATATATATATATATATATATACCATACACTATACAGTACCCTCTCGAGTTTCGCGCTTGCTTCATTCCGAAGGTATGGCACTAAACTCGAAGATCACGAAACTCGAGGTATTGAAATCCATTTAAAAGCGCTTATTGATTTCGCCCCGTGTAAAATAATGACTTTTTCTGACTTTACTCCCTTGTTATCACAATTTTTTCGACTTTACCCCCTTGTTATCTCAAAATACGTACCTTGTTAACAGGCAGAAAATGGGAAGTAAGAACAGTTCATTTTTAAGCCGCAGTTAAAGGCGGCTGGTTTACAATTAGCTGGCAGTTCTGAATACACGCTTGTGATCCACGTGGTGTCGTCTGCTAGAGTAAGGGCGGTCGCTCGCGGTCACCCGTGGCCCATGGGACAATTGGACAAACCTATATTTTTCTGGTAGTTTTCTGTGTGCTATGAAATAATCTGCTAACTCTTTCTGTTAAAAATCATGAACTCACTAATATCATGATTGACTTTTCAATGCCTATTGAACGTAAACCGTTGCCGCCACCGCAAAATAGCTCGCAGAGAGGTTCAACTTGTTTACTGTTTCCATATTTCCCTCACCGCTCACAAAGATCACAAGCAGACAGAGTAGAACAAAACCAGGCAAATTAATACTTTTAACCCGGCAGCGTCGGCGGACCCATTTTTGGGCTCTCGTGAGTTGGTCCGCTGAAACGGTGGACCCAGTATGGGGCTCGGCTCAAAATGCCTAATTCAAGCTAATTGTAGGCAGTGGCGGCATAGAGCAGCCCACCCTGCATGCCCTGGGTCATTGTGGTGGGTGATTGATCTTGAGGTGGGCTTATTTGTCATAGGTGGTGCTGTAAGGTCATGGCAGACTGGATTAGCTATCCATACATTACTCACTTGTCAAGTTCTCTAAAGTAGACAACAAGCGACTCTCAGCTAGATGCCATGTGTCACGAGACTATTTATTTTGTAACAAACACCACCTAAAAAGAATGGAGTTTGAGTCTAAATAAATATTTTTAACGGCTTTATGGTTATGAGAGGAGTACTCTGATATACGTTCCATGCTCATTTCTTAGTCTCAAAATGCAGTGTAATGGTGCCGTTTCTCGGCCACTTCTCGGCTTTCCCATCGCCGAAGCCCACGGGTTAATGCTGTGTATTCTCACAGCGAGCATGCATGGTGGACAGCAGAATGACTAATTTCATCAGGGAGATATTTCTCGGCCAGTGTAGTGGACCTTCTTCTTTTGACCTGTAATGCTTTGTATCGCTTCTTAGGTCCTCCTTCTCTACACTTTTATACTTCACAACATGCACTTAGGGCTGCTTTCACAGTCATTTTGTTAGTTTTGATCGTTACCAATGGCAGCGATCGCCACTATAGTATTTCCATGTGAAACTGGCTGATGGAGTGGTGGCGGTTGCGGGGTTAGCCTAGCCCCGCACTTACCACACACTCTCAACATCTCTCACTTCGTCTGCAGCCACCACTACCCCATCAGCCAGTTTCACGTGAAATACTAAGCGGCGATCGCCGCCATTGGTAACGATCAAAACAAACAAAGTGACAGTGAAGGCAGCCCTTAGTTACTTAACAGTGCGCACTTATACACTTCACCCTGAACTTAGGTGTTTTCTGTACTTTTCTTTCCCTGATTTTGCTTTTTTATGCCCTTTTGCAATTTTTCACTATTACTTTTCACCGTCGCTGCCATGCATTACAGGTCAAAAGAAAAAGAAAAGGAAAACAACACCAGGAGATCTATAATTTTCATAGACTTGATAAAAAGTTTTCTGGACTGTGGTTCCACAACACGGCTATCTTGTTAATCAAATAGTAAACAAACCAGCTCTGCCAGTTCATTTTACGAATCTCTTGGTGGGCCATCTTCCACTGCTCCTCATTCCTCAGCCACTGCCGTCGTCTGTTTGTTTACATGCAGCCGTTTGGTACCCACGTACCCAAGCTCATACTCACAACCGTTTTCCATTTATAAGGACAACCAACAACTCGCTCCTGGTTGGGCTTACGGGCAACCGCGGTTGCCCATAGCCCCAATGGTTGGACACCGCCTTTTAAGGCATCATGCATGACGCCGACGGTAGGTAGACATGACCCATACATGTCAAAGCAACGCGAAACTTGTGGCAGTAATGCGCGAAAGTTGTGATGGTAAGAATTTAGGACTAAGCGCTAAACTCGAGGATCGCGAAACTCAGATAGCGCGAAACTCGAGAGGGAACTATATGCCTCATATGAAAGTGTAGAGATCAAAATAACAGTGAAAATAGCCATGAACTTTGTATGTGGGAACCCATGCATCTGCGGGTGGCATAAACCTGTGGCTTACCTACCTAGAGTAAATATTTGACATGATCATATTATTGCCCTGCATTTCACGTTCCAAATACTACATCCACACAATCTCTGCATGTCACACAACACACAAAAAGTTAATCTAGACCTGGAAAGTTTTTTTTCTGGCATTGTGGATCAAACTCATGACCACCAAGATGGGAAAGCCATTCCTTAACCAATTGGCCAAAGAGGTACCGTAAACCGGGGTGACTTCAGACAGTTTTCAAGGTTTTTTGCTTATGAAATTTTTGTTTCAAGACCTAGGATCTATGCTGAATGTGCATTTACTGTGTATTGTTAAGGGGTATCATTAAATGGTGCAACATTTTCACGAAACTTAATAGTTTTTGTGCTAAGTGAAAAAATACGGGTGTCTGAAGTCACCCCATGTCTGGGGGGACTTCGGACAGTGGCTATATTTCATTGGGCTTATGTATCTAAGCCTGTTCGCACATTCCGGGGGTTACTTCAGACACTGTTGAACCAGGAAAAAAACTGGCAAAAATCTTGGGAAAGAAGTTCCCACATTTCAGGTCAGTAGTAGCAGGGAAGTAAAAAATGGTCAATAATATATAAAAAAATGTTATTACAAAAAAACTATAAGATGTAGAGCACAATTTAAGTTTTTTGGGGGTAGCTTAATGATTACATAATCATCGCAAGAAGTTTTTATAATGGTAGGGCAACATTCAAGTGTGTTAGGGCTTTTTGAAGTGCACACTATTTTACATCTCATTTATCAGATTTTATCATGATGCATTTCACTAGAAATTTATTCTTGTATATGTTATTTTGTAGGTAAGCACTTCTATTTCATATTTTCATGATATGTAGAATATTCAACATCACTGGACTGGCACCACCACCGCCGTTACGGACCCAAAAGTTAACTTGAGTTCATCTCTGGACGGGCTCCGCGCGGGGCCCGGGCTCCGTTGATGACGTCACTGACGGTCAACGGATCCGAGAAAATGGAATAGTGGGAACCCCGCCTAAGTCACCCCACAATATGCAGTTATATTTAGATGTCCGAAGTCACCCCATATTGAGCCATTTTTTGACGTCTCCATTCGTGACATTTACAGGTGTGTAGGATATGTTAAGCACTCCTGAATCATTCTAACTGTTCTAGTTAAGCATGTTTCTGATTGTTTTCTCTAGTTTTGATCTTGTGTGTAATACAGATCATTCCTGCCAGAAGAAATTTTCCAAGGGGGGTAAATTTCACAAAATCTCAAAAACACACATTGTGCTTGTTTTCAAAACGGAAATGTGTCTCAAGAAAACAACATTCTTATTCGAAAACTATAAGGCAATGGACAAATTCTGACACTAAAATCATCTAGCTTGTTGCAACTGGCTACGAGTTATCAACTTGTCAACTTTTTATCCACTTTTTGTCCGAAGTCACCCCGGTTTACGGTACCCCTTTCACAGGATGAGTTTGGGAGGCTTTCCACATCAGGCGGGTCACTACAGTGTTACAGCTACTATTCATTTGCACAATAAATGATGACTCAGAACACTCAGAAAAGCTTCATATTATCAAATGAAAGAATGACCCCGAAAAAAGGAAACGGTAATAAAGGAAATAAATACCAACACTTTTCAGTAAATTTCCAGACTGTCATCAGTGGGACACTGTTGGACGAATCTATTTTTTCTGGTAGTTTTCAGCATGTTATGAAATAATCTGCTAGCTGTTTTCGTAGCAGATCATTGAATCACTAATAAAATGAGACTTTTCAATGCCTGTTATGCACCCTCTGCAAAATATCTCACAGAGGTTCAACTTGCTTAGTTTCTATATTTCACTCACCATTCACAAAGATCACAATTATATAAGTGACAAACTAGTACAAGACCAGGCAAATTAATGTTTTTCCTGCTGCTGTGTAATCCCCCAGTGCGCATGTGAGGTGAACAACAGAGCAACTTTTTTCTGCGAGGAGGTATTTCTCGCAACACCGGCCAGCATACTGGACCACCGCCGCCATGTCCCGTCTTGCACTGCATATTTCCGCCACCACACGCTGCATAACGAAGTAATTTAAACTACTCAAACCTAACTTGAGGTAACCTACCTAATGGGAGGCTTCACTGCCATCGACCCCCCTTCTATATGTGACGGAAAAACAATATGGCAGTGTGTTGTACGGACACAAAATACATCATAGGGCACCAAGATGTTCTTTGCTGTGAGATGGGTGAAAATCTGAAATAATACGGGCATTTTTCATGGCTATTTTCACTTGTTTTACCATTGAAGAGGACGAGGATGTTTTTTTCTGGGAGGTTTGAAGGTAGGTAGAAGACATTTGTGACAACAGAGGAGCAAGTGGTTGAGTAGGAAATGTTGCATGTATAGCACGGTGCATAAAGGAAATTTTAACCAAGAGCCATTACTGGGCAAAAATTATCTTTGTATGCTATGACCACGGACTCTAGACCCCTTGGCTACACCGGTCCTAATCTAATGACCTAATAACAAGTCCAATGTGCGTTCCTGTACATCACGTGTGTAAATAAAGGAAATTTTAACCAAGAGCCATTAGTCAGTCAAAATTATCTAACCTATATGCTCGCGGATTCCAGACCCCTTGGCTACACTGGTTCTAATCTATAAACCTTAGCAAACCCAGTGTGTTTTTCTGAAATTCACGTGTGTAAGCAAAGAAAATCCCTCCCCCCATCGAGTCCCACGTAGCAGGAAGTCAAGGTTGGCGCCTCACTCCCCTGTCTGCAGCTCACCGTATATCTTGATGAAGGCCGTGGACGCCTCTAGGAACTGCACAGTGTCTACCTTGCCGTCCTCCGTGACTTGAGGGTAGCGGGGAGAGAGCTGGGAGAAGAAGTGAGGGAGAGGAGAGGGAGAAGGCTCAGTCATCTCGTACGTTGTTTATCAGTGACTAGGATCCCCCCCCCCCCTCACCCCGCTCCCTCTGCCCCCAGTGCCAGATTATCGTACTCACCATGTTGTATTTTCCGGATTTTGACCTTTAATTATTGCCGAAAAGGATCAGGAATTAATGATTTTAACGATAACTATATATAATTCTCGTTATTAGGGCCCAGGAGACAATTTTGGGGTCGCAAATCGGTAAATACGAGAGGGTGACCACGACAATTTGACAACGCTGCCCTCTGCCTCCCCCGCACATGCTATGTAGAGTCCCTTGATAGAGAGAGTACCGACAACCTAAGATTTGGACGCCATTATTGGCCCCATTATTCGCCGCGCTTTTCAAACACTCGCACACGCTCTCTCTTGTATATGTTTCACAGCCATACTGCTCCCACTGAAACTGAGCACACTTGTGTCAGACCACAGACTTACGTAGTCTCTCCTACACTTGGAAAGGGGCGAATGGCGAGCGAAGCGAGCCAAATCAGTTGGGGGTTCGGGGTTTTGAAAAATTGGCATATCTGGATGCATTTTCCTGCTGCTTATTCAGCTATGTATATGCAATTAATGAAATAAGAGTGTGAAGAAAAATCCTCCATATAATACCAAAATTTTATATATAGAAATTCAGAAATGCAACACAATTAAAGTCCCAGTTTTTCGTTTTGACTTTCTCAGAAGAAAGTGGATCTTTTGACAGATTTGGGGGAGGCGTCCGACCCTCATTCCCCCTGGGCACGGCGAAGGCCTTAGTGCGGCCCTGTAGAACTATGGTAGAACCCTGCCAGTATGACCCTTGTGAAACCGGTGCTATACTGCAGTCCCTGCAGATGATTAAAAATTCAAAAGTTTAAAACTTCCGTGCAAACAATACAAACAAAAAAATAAAGATGTTTACCTTTAAAAGAAGGGCATCACTGGAGTCTTATCGCTTGTTGGTGGTTCCGTTTCCTTTGCACTTCACCACTACTTGGCCACTGGTTGGCTGATCAAGCAGGGTTATTCCAGTATCTACAGCAACAACTCCACCAGCATCTGAAACAGCATCTCTTCCAGCACCAAAAGTTCCATAATCACTGTCCTCCAAGGGTGTGAGTGTGGCAGGTCTCTTGAACTGAAAAGAATGAAATGAATAAAGAATGAACTGATCAGCAAGAGATAAAACAACAAGTCCCTGGTGCTTGCCAGAGACCATAATAATGTTGATATTACTACTATGTTAGCATGTTCAACATACCTTGGTGGACTGTCTGCTTGGCTGCCTGTAAATGAACCTTTTATTTTTTAAGCCACGAGAAATGTATCCACAAAGAACTCTCTCTGTCGAGTCCACTGCAGCCTGGCTAGATTTTACTTTCTTGACTCTCCTTACTTTCGATCGGACTGATTTCATCCATCTCTCCAACTTGCTATAAAAAAGAAAAGACGTACAACCTTCATGAATTTTGTCTACAAGATGTTGAGAAATGAAAAACTTTACAAACATTCACAAGGCAAGCAACTCAGTAAATACCATTCGTAATGAAAAAAAAGATGGTTACTTACGGTCCATGCCCATGGCCTTTGCCTTTTCTTCGATCAGGGCTCTCTTCTTGGCTCTGTTCAAGTACAGTCTCCTCCTAGGGTCATAAAGGCACTCCCCTCCACCATTCAGCTAAGTCGACACTCCAGTAATGTGACGTTGAAGTCCCAACTGGGCAAAAACGGAAACTGACGAGGTAGTAACGAATATTGACGAGTATGCACGCGGTCCTGACGTGGCTTTGAAACGCACTGTTGACACGAGGCTGTTGACCCTGTTTTACTCCTGACGAGAGCTAGCGTGGCGCTAGCGAGGCAGAAAACTGGAGGACAGGAAGGGTAATTATGACAGACGTAGTAGCCTACTCTCTTAACCCTGGTGTTGACGAGGCTCTGACACGGGTTATCCTGTCTATTTAATGTCTGCCTCAGAGCCTCGTCGGGTGAGGTAGCAACAAGGAGTCCTTGGTCAGCAATACGCCAAATGTTCGTCAGGAGGCATATCAGTCACACTCAAACACACGGGTTAATTTATTCTCGTCAACTTAATCAGTCAATGTTTTATTAAAAATTCAGTCTAATTCAGTAAAAAGAGTTAAGAGTAACCCCCTCAGATCCCGGGGCATTACATATGTACGTACGTATGTACGTACGTACTACATCTGTGTATCATGCAGGTGTCGATCTTCCCACGCAGGTAGGTTACACGTCGCACCGCGCCACGTCAAGCACTTGAAACAACAGATAATAGTTGCTGTTGTTTTTGTCTGACAGGATGAAATAAAGACGTCGGAATATGATAAAAGTAATCAATGCCCCAGTTCGGTAATGAATGAAGCCTCATAATAAGTTTTCATCAACTCAAACGACACGAAGTTTGTCTATCGTCGAAGCTGACACCGTGCAGCACCCGAGTGTAGAGAAGTACTTGAAGGTAATGACGAGGTGAAACGGAGTGTAACAACAAAACACTTCAGTACTGTGCGATGGCCGGGAATCGAACCCGGGTCAACTGCTTGGAAGGCAGCTATGCTCACCACTATACCACCATCGCGTGAAAGAATACGGTGAAAGTATATTATAAACCGCAGGCAACCGAAGTCTGATCTCTCTCTCTCTCTCTCTCTCTCTCTCTCTCTCTCTCTCTCTTATATTGCACACATACACACACACACACACACACACACACTGAGAGGATTTACCGCGTTACAGATGATAAGCTTCAGTTTGTTTCGGGTTCCCTCTTCCCCTTCCTCAATATGTACTTACTAATCTTCCGCATCTTAAGCAATAATTATTCAATTTTGAAACACAGTAACATTCTATTACATTCACACCGTAAGCGAAGAAAATAAAAAAAGAGGATTTCTAGGCGAGGGCAAATACAGGAAGGAGAGATAATTTCCCATCCCTACTTGAATAATTAATGCTTATAGGAAGTATAGCTCCCACGAGATAAATATTTAATAGTCTAACACTACTGAGACAATTAACGATGTAAAGAACGGCCATGGTATTGAAAGGAGGCGAACAACAGCACGCAAGGAGACGGCACAACACATCCCATGTTTAGATTATGTGCGCTGAATGAATGAATGAATTAATAACTAAATATATAACTATAGAAATATATGAATAAATGTATAAATAAGAAAAGCGATTGAGACATTTCCAGTCTTGCAGGAGGATAATTTTTGCAGTGTCACGCCACCAAGTCATGCTCCAGTGCTTTCACCTCTCGCTTTTTTTACTCTTATTCGTCCCCTCACCCCCCCCCCCTCCTGCACACCTTTACCTTCCTTTACCAGCTTTCTCCCGTTGCTACCTCTCTCCACTATCATGTTTTGATACAACAAATTTAACTAGAGCACGCGGAATAAAGTCCCCTGGCTTTACGTTACTTACCAGCAGACACTATGGAAATCTCTGCTCCACGCGCTTTCTAAGATAAAAGCCTGAGTAGGCAATAAAAAAGTTACACCTGCGATGGCCGGGAATCGAACCCGGGTCAACTGCTTGGAAGGCAGCTATGCTCACCACTATACCACCATCGCCTTGTTGTCACAGAGAATCAGTACGCTAATGAAATTTGGGTTTCATCGTGTTGCTTGGTAAGGTCTCTTTTTTTTGGGGGAGGTGCGGTACTGCTGTGAATCGTGGGCTTCCTCGTGTTGCTTGTTTTTTTTTTGTTTTTTTTTGAGGGGGGTGCCTATCATTTTGTCAAATTGTCTGACTATAAGAATATTCACCACGTATCCACTTACAAGTCTAGATATTCATATATTGCTCGGGGTGTCTACCTACACATAGCTACCCACAAGCCACCACCTCTACCCCTCCGTCGTGCAGCACACATGTTGATGGCATCCAAGTTCAAGTTTTCACTACCTATATAATAAACACTTTTACTACCCCCCCCCTCTCTCTCTCTCTCTCTCTCTCTCTCTCTCTCTCTCTCTCACTCTCTCTCTCTCTCTCTCTCTCTCTTAATTTCGACGGATCCATCTATTTGTCCAACCAGATCGTCCATCCATCACTCACGGAACAACTTCAATGCGCCGAGAAAGGCATCCGCATGGCAGTGGGGCAGCGGCAGGGAAGGGCAGCCAGGGTTGGGGCTGGGGCTGCGATGACTATCCCTCATGTGCCTAACACCATAAATATGACCTGCTTGATTGATTGTTTCAAGATTAATTTTGTGCCCTATGTAGAGGGAATATGAGCCTCTATCTGATGACGGCACATTACGCCATGGCTTCATGAACTTGCTACCTTGGTGGCGGGAAAGGTGCTCATAGGGTGCCTTGGCCCTAAGTGCTAAAGAGAGGCATGGGGGAGATTTATGACCAGTGACAAGGTAATGAGGCCCTCCAGTTTGGGCGTGTTGCTCGTCGTGCAGACGCAAGGGCTGACGCCGCCGGAGTCTGTCTGTAAATGTGTCTGACATGTCACTGTACATGGCAGGAATAAGCCGTAAAATGTAACTACAACACTTCCGCTGTCAACACAATGCAACACATTGCCTTCACTACACTACACCTCACTACAAGCAATACATCGTTCATGCGTGCACCAGTATAAAGATAAGTGGAGATTGGAGAGGGGAGAGAGTACGAATAAAAGTATGCGTAACGACTGCGATGGCCGGGAATCGAACCCGGGTCAACTGCTTGGAAGGCAGCTATGCTCACCACTATACCACCATCGCCTTGTTGTCACAGAGAATCAGTGCGCTAATGAAGTTTGGGTTTCATCGTGTTACTTGGTAAGGTCTCTTTTTTGGGAGGTGCGGTACTGCTGCGAATCGTGGGCTTCATCGTGTTGCTTGTTTTTTTTTTTTTTTGGGGGGGGGGTGGGGGGTGCCTATCATTTTGTCAAATTGTCTGACTATAAGAATATTCACTACGTATCCACTTACAAGTCTAGATATTCATATATTGCTCGGGGTGTCTACCTACACATAGCTACCCACAAGCCACCACCTCTACCCCTCCGTCGTGCAGCACACATGTTGATGGCATCCAAGTTCAAGTTTTCACTACCTATATAATAAACACTTTTACTACCCCCCCCTCTCTCTCTCTCTCTCTCTCTCTCTCTCTCTCTCTCTCTCTTAATTTCGACGGATCCATCTATTTGTCCAACCAGATCGTCCATCCATCACTCACGGAGGATTTGCACAAAATTTCAGCTTGGTCGGATAGATGGGAGATGCCCTTTAACGTAGACAAGTGCCAGGTCCTTCAAGTTGGAACGAGGAATAAGAAGTTTGAATATGAAATGCGCGGCGTTAAACTCAAAAGCGTTCAATGCGTCAAAGACTTGGGGGTCAAAATCGCGTCAAACCTCAAATTCTCACAGCAATGCATCGATGCAGCAAATAAAGCGAACAGAATGTTGGGCTTCATTAAAAGAAACTTTGTATTCAAGAATAAAGATGTAATACTCCCGCTCTACAACAGTTTAGTCAGACCCCACTTGGAATATGCGGTACAGTTTTGGTCTCCCCACCATGCAAAGGATATTGCTAAATTAGAAGGTGTTCAGCGTCGGGCAACGAAAATGATCCCTTCCTTGCGCAACAAATCCTACGAAGAAAGGCTTTCTACCCTTAACATGTTCTCTTGAGAAACGTCGCCTCCGAGGAAAACTGATCGAATGTTTTAAAATACTTAATGGTTTCACGAATGTAGACAGATCAACATTGTTTATGATCGATGACACTTTGCGCACGAGGAACAATGGCGTAAAACTCAGATGTAGACAAGTAAATTCAGACTGCACCAAATTTTTCTTCACCAACGTTGTAGTGCGAGAATGGAATAAGCTTCCACCATCAGTGGTCCAGTGTAACACGATTGACTCCTTCAAAAATAAGCTCGACCGTCACTTCCTTCAACTTAATATCAACTAGAGTAGAAATGCAACGTTTTGGAGTCTTCTGATTAATGTAAAATCACTTAGGTTTAAGGACAGACCACCAAGTCTGGACCATGGGGTCTGTGTGGTCTGATTTTCTATGTAAATCTATGTAAATCTATGGAACAACTTCAATGCGCCGAGAAAGGCATCCGCATGGCAGTGGGACAGCGGCAGGGAAGGGCAGCCAGGGTTGGGGCTGGGGCTGCGATGACTATCCCTCATGTGCCTAACACCATAAATATGACCTGCTTGATTGATTGTTTCAAGATTAATTTTGTGCCCTATGTAGAGGGAATATGAGCCTCTATCTGATGACGGCACATTACGCCATGGCTTCATGAACTTGCTACCTTGGTGGCGGGAAAGGTGCTCATAGGGTGCCTTGGCCCTAAGTGCTAAAGAGAGGCATGGGGGAGATTTATGACCAGTGACAAGGTAATGAGGCCCTCCAGTTTGGGCGTGTTGCTCGTCGTGCAGACGCAAGGGCTGACGCCGCCGGAGTCTGTCTGTAAATGTGTGTCTGACATGTCACTGTACATGGCAGGAATAAGCCGTAAAATGTAACTACAACACTTCCGCTGTCAACACAATGCAACACATTGCCTTCACTACACTACACCTCACTACAAGCAATACATCGTTCATGCGTGCACCAGTATAAAGATAAGTGGAGATTGGAGAGGGGAGAGAGTACGAATAAAAGTATGCGTAACGACTGCGATGGCCGGGAATCGAACCCGGGTCAACTGCTTGGAAGGCAGCTATGCTCACCACTATACCACCATCGCCTTGTTGTCACAGAGAATCAGTGCGCTAATAAAGTTTGGGTTTCATCGTGTTACTTGGTAAGGTCTCTTTTTTGGGAGGTGCGGTACTGCTGCGAATCGTGGGCTTCATCGTGTTGCTTGTTTTTTTTTTTTTTTTTTTTTTTTTTTTTTTGAGGGGGGTGCCTATCATTTTGTCAAATTGTCTGACTATAAGAATATTCACCACGTATCCACTTACAAGTCTAGATATTCATATATTGCTCGGGGTGTCTACCTACACATAGCTACCCACAAGCCACCACCTCTACCCCTCCGTCGTGCAGCACACATGTTGATGGCATCCAAGTTCAAGTTTTCACTACCTATATAATAAACACTTTTACTACCCCCCCCTCTCTCCATTCACTTAAAACAAATAAAAGTCCTGGACCTGACAAAGTATATCCAACTCTACTGAAAGAAACAAAGAGCGAAATACTCTCCTCCCTCACAACCGTATTCAATATGTCCTTGCGACAAGGCATCGTCCCTTCAGATTGGAAAAAGGCTAACGTGACACCGATTTTCAAGAAAGGAGACAAAAAAGTACCAGGTAATTACAGGCCCATTAGTCTAACTTCGGTTGTAGGTAAGCTACTTGAGGGCATAATTAGAGACAAAATTGTGAATTACCTTGAAAGCCACTCATTGATTGGGGACTCACAACATGGCTTCCGAAACAAAAGATCCTGCCTATCAAACCTATTAACCTTTTATAACGACCTCTTCACTGTTTATGACGTAACCAAATCACTGGACGTAGTCTATCTTGATTTCCAGAAAGCGTTTGATAAAGTCCCGCATCATAAATTACTTTACAAATTAAAGCAAATAGGTATTGACGGTCAAGTAAACCAATGGATCGCGAATTGGTTGAGCAACAGACAACAAAGAGTAGTGATCGACGGATTTAACTCAGAGTGGGCGCCTGTCACTAGTGGCGTCCGTCAGGGCTCGGTCCTTGGCCCAGTGCTCTTCATTATTTACATCAACGACGTGGATGTTGGACTCAATAACCGCATTAGTAAATTTGCAGACGACACAAAGATTGGCAACTCGGTTCTCACTGACGAAGACAGGCAAAGCCTCCAAGAGGATTTGCACAAAATTTCAGCTTGGTCGGATAGATGGGAGATGCCCTTTAACGTAGACAAGTGCCAGGTCCTTCAAGTTGGAACGAGGAATAAGAAGTTCGATTACGAAATGCGCGGCGTTAAACTCAAAAGCGTTCAATGCGTCAAAGACTTGGGGGTCAAAATCGCGTCAAACCTCAAATTCTCACAGCAATGCATCGATGCAGCAAATAAAGCGAACAGAATGTTGGGCTTCATTAAAAGAAACTTTGTATTCAAGAATAAAGATGTAATACTCTGCTCTACAACAGTTTAGTCAGACCCCACTTGGAATATGCGGTACAGTTTTGGTCTCCCCACCATGCAAAGGATATTGCTAAATTAGAAGGTGTTCAGCGTCGGGCAACGAAAATGATCCCTTCCTTGCGCAACAAATCCTACGAAGAAAGGCTTTCTACCCTTAACATGTTCTCTCTTGAGAAACGTCGCCTCCGAGGAAAACTGATCGAATGTTTTAAAATACTTAATGGTTTCACGAATGTAGACAGATCAACATTGTTTATGATCGATGACACTTTGCGCACGAGGAACAATGGCGTAAAACTCAGATGTAGACAAGTAAATTCAGACTGCACCAAATTTTTCTTCACCAACGTTGTAGTGCGAGAATGGAATAAGCTTCCACCGTCAGTGGTCCAGTGTAACACGATTGACTCCTTCAAAAATAAGCTCGACCGTCACTTCCTTCAACTTAATATCAACTAGAGTAGAAATGCAACGTTTTGGAGTCTTCTGATTAATGTAAAATCACTTAGGTTTAAGGACAGACCACCAAGTCTGGACCATGGGGTCTGTGTGGTCTGATTTTCTATGTAAATCTATGTAAATCTCTCTCTCTCTCTCTCTCTCTCTCTCTCTCTCTCTCTCTCTCTCTCTCTCTCTCTCTCTTAATTTCGACGGATCCATCTATTTGTCCAACCAGATCGTCCATCCATCACTCACGGAACAACTTCAATGCGCCGAGAAAGGCATCCGCATGGCAGTGGGGCAGCGGCAGGGAAGGGCAGCCAGGGTTGGGGCTGGGGCTGCGATGACTATCCCTCATGTGCCTAACACCATAAATATGACCTGCTTGATTGATTGTTTCAAGATTAATTTTGTGCCCTATGTAGAGGGAATATGAGCCTCTATCTGATGACGGCACATTACGCCATGGCTTCATGAACTTGCTACCTTGGTGGCGGGAAAGGTGCTCATAGGGTGCCTTGGCCCTAAGTGCTAAAGAGAGGCATGGGGGAGATTTATGACCAGTGACAAGGTAATGAGGCCCTCCAGTTTGGGCGTGTTGCTCGTCGTGCAGACGCAAGGGCTGACGCCGCCGGAGTCTGTCTGTAAATGTGTGTCTGACATGTCACTGTACATGGCAGGAATAAGCCGTAAAATGTAACTACAACACTTCCGCTGTCAACACAATGCAACACATTGCCTTCACTACACTACACCTCACTACAAGCAATACATCGTTCATGCGTGCACCAGTATAAAGATAAGTGGAGATTGGAGAGGGGAGAGAGTACGAATATATGTATGCGTAACGACTGCGATGGCCGGGAATCGAACCCGGGTCAACTGCTTGGAAGGCAGCTATGCTCACCACTATACCACCATCGCTTTGTTGTCACAGAGAATCAGTGCGCTAATGAAGTTTGGTAAGGTCTCTTTTTTGGGAGGTGCGGTACTGCTGCGAATCGTGGGCTTCATCGTGTTGCTTGTTTTTTTTTTTTTTTTGGGGGGGGGGTGGGGGGTGCCGATCATTTTGTCAAATTGTCTGACTATAAGAATATTCACTACGTATCCACTTACAAGTCTAGATATTCATATATTGCTCGGGGTGTCTACCTACACATAGCTACCCACAGGCCACCACCTCTCCCCCTCCGTCGTGCAGCACACATGTTGATGGCATCCAAATTCAAGTTTTCACTACCTATATAATAAACACTTTTACTACCCCCCCCCCCCCTCTCTCTCTCTCTCTCTCTCTCTCTCTCTCTCTCTCTCTCTCTCACTCTCTCTCTCTCTCTCTCTCTCTCTTAATTTCGACGTATCCATCTATTTGTCCAAACAGATCATCCATCACTCATGGAACAACTTCAATGCGCCGAGAAAGGCATCCGCATGGCAGTGGGGCAGCGGCAGGGAAGGGCAGGCCACTACGTATATATCCATATCAGACCCTATGACATACCGTTTTTCGCAAATTTCTTTCAAACGAAGACTCGGATCCTCATGGGACTTTGGCACAGATTGCTTCACACACTCCGCTAATTTTTGACGTTATTGTGCATTGCCAGATGCGGTTAATTACGGCGTTTACTCTTGACTGTGATGGCAAAACCTGCGTGAGCCACTTACACATTAGAACAGGTGAGGCGTGACGTATTTGTGACGTGTATCCACCACCTACCTCCACCCCTGGCTTCCCCTACTCCCATCCCTCCCTTTCCCTCCCTCCTCCTTCTCCCCCGCACTCTCTCCCACCGCCCTCTTTCTCCCCCCTCCCCCTCCCCCCTCTCTCTCTCTCTCTCTCTCTCTCTCTCTCTCTCTCTCTCTCTCTCTCTCTCGGTATACATGCCATATGAAGCGTTGCACACATACGACTTGTCTATAATGGCGGATAACTCGAAAGTATATGCTAAGTATGGTAGGGTGTTTTCTGCACGCGACCTTAATTCCTGCTCCAGCGTAACTGAATGTTGCTTAAGTGCTGTGTGAGGTTTGTTTGGCAATTATACACCCATTGAAAGTTGTACGAGTATATGACCCTCCTTCCCACAGGTTACGTTGACCGTATGATGGGATGAAGCACGTAGCTGACGCTTGATCATTTATAGGAAATCGCGTAAGAGACGGAAAGGAATAGGGGTGGAATTGAAGCGGGAATTCATTGCAGAGTAAAAACGTGAAACGAAATTGGAGAAATATATGAATAATTTATTCTGATGTTAGGAAAAGACTGCCATACGATGTGTTCATGTAGATATGTTAAAAAGTCATAGAAAACAAAAATTGACAGCTCGCCAAGGCCCTCTAAGTGAAGCCTGCCTGGGGCCGCGGGTGTGCCCAGTTGCTCATAAACCAACGGCTTCACACACCTCACTCCCACCCTGTTTCCTGACCCCAACATTTATTTTTACGAAAACCTGATACCACCAACATCTTCCTGAGAAAATTCTGCATCACATTAGCATAAAATTGTAACAATAATGTAAAATTACCCATACGAAAATCAGAGTTAAGTGAATTATGGAGTACACATTTCTTGCACTTATTTCCCTTCAACTCCTTAATATTCAGCTGGTTTTCGTCGCATCACTTTTTAAGCCCAGATCCTAAATCTGCATGCGTTTCTGCTTCTGATGGTGTGTGGTACGTCCCGAGGTAAAAATATGCATAGGGTCAAAATCGCCTCCGAACACAAGCTGCACCGTTTCATTCGCCTCGGTATTTGTTTACTTAGACTCGCCGCTGCCCTATAGAGGGGTTGCACTGACGTCACACCGCTTCGCTTTTGTTTTAGGAAAACAACTGTCAGCCATTTTGGGAGGCAAGAACGATCAGCTGAGCCCCTGCCCCCTGATGATGAGTAGCCCGTGCCTCCCGTCTTCATGACACAATCTAAGTGAATATGCAAATAATCTGGAGAGTGAGGCTAGGCTTCGTTATATAACTATCCATTAGGCTGCCAAATGATGATGGACATACAGTATTGTTATGCCGGATGTATTACTTGGGTTCCGTGTCGCCGTCACAAGACTCCGTGGGAGGGAGATATGTAAACACTTTGCACAACTTCTGTAGTTTAATATTCTTCCTTAGTAGTACACTTCACTCTTGACTCTTCACTGGCCACTAGCTTGCTATGACTGGGACTGTCTCCTCTCGCCCTCTTCTCCTATATATATCCAGAACAGTACAGTCTAGAACGTTACAGTATATTTTAGATCATACAAGAACATGTAGCAAAAATATGTGCGAGTTGGCAACACTTCCCGCCTGGCGCCTGGCCGCTAGCCCCGCGGGGCGCGGACGGGGCCTTGCTCCCCGCCCCCCTGCTCGCTCCACCCGGAGCCTTCTAGAGGCCCATAGACGCCGGGGGAAGCTTCCAGCACAACAGTATATACATTTATTATCAAACTTCAAGATATATTTGATGATAAGAACAATGAATATATGACTAATTTAACCCCGGGCATCCCCGGGCGGTGTTTAGTAAGAACATAAGAACGTAAGGGGTTCGCAAAAAGCCCACTGACCTATACTTGGCAGCCCCTGTCTACCTACCGCGAGTGGCAGTGTAGCACCTCTCAGTAACAGTAATAGATGGGCCACTAAAACACACAGTAATAGATGGACACTAACACACACAGTAATAGATGGCCACTAACACCCACCCACACAGTAATAGATACACTAACACCCACACCCACACAGTAATAGATGGACACTAATACCCACACCCACACAGTAATTAATAGATGGGCCACTAACACACCCACCCACACAGTAATAGATGGACACTAACACCCACACTCACACAGTAATAGATGGACACTAACACACCCACCCACACAGTAATAGATACACTAACACCCACACCCACACAGTAATTAATAGATGGGCCACTAACACACCCATCCACACAGTAATAGATGGACACTAACACCCACACCCACACAGTAATAGATGGACACTAACACACCCACCCACACAGTAATAGATGGACAGTAACACACCCACCCACACAGTAAGAGATGGACACTAACACCCACACCCACACAGTAATAGATGGACACTAACACACCCACCCACACAGTAAGAGATGGACACTAACACCCACACCCACACAGTAATAGATACACTAACACCCACGCTCACACAGTAATAGATGGACACTAACACCCACACCCACACAGTAATAGATACACTAACACTCACACCCACACAGTAAGAGATGGACACTAACACCCACACCCACACAGTAATAGATGGACACACCCACACCCACACAGTAATAAATGGACACTGACACCCACACCCACACAGTAAGAGATGGACACTAACACACCCACCCACACAGTAAGAGATGGACACTAACACACCCACCCACACAGTAATAGATGGCCACTAACACACCCACCCACACAGCAAGAGATGGACACTAACACACCCACCCACACAGTAAGAGATGGACACTAACACCCACACCCACACAGTGGTGCCGTGAAGACAATGAAGAGTAGTAATAGCCAGTGTGACGTCGACGCCGCCAAACCATCCAGCCGACGCCGGTGTTGTGCGAAATAACTTGACCGACAAATAATTAGTAACATCGGTATCTGCGCATGCGCGGCTAGAACTCGTGAGTATTTCGCACGTAGACGTGCGAAATAATTATCAACCTGCGAAATGATTATAAATAGCCCAGTTCATACTCACACTGTTCTCTTTAGGTTTATAAAGCAACAGTAAGCGTGTAGGGTAATAATAAAGTTTGTGAGATATAAATAAAAGCCTCCTCAAGCAAGATATATCATAATGAGTCTCTAAATTATGATCGTCAATGCACTGATAGGTATTTTTTCTTATGTGGCTTCCTGACCTGCCATTGCAGGCCACACATTCATCAAAAGATAGCCTTAGGTAATCACGGAATAAGCAAGTTTGTTCATACAATCTTCAGTATTATAATAATTAATCAACTCGTGCGTATTTCGCACGTATAGAACCTGCGAAATTATTATAGCTCAGCTCGTGCTCACAGTCATGCACTGATAGATATTCTTCTTCTTGTGGCTTCCTGACCTGCCATTACAGGCCACATGCATCACAAGATAGCTGTGACCGTGGTATCTGAGTTTGTTCATACAATCTTCAGTAATTTAATAAACTCGTGCGTATGTCGCACATAATTTTATTATAGGACCTGCGAAATTAATTTATTATAGCTCAGCTCGTGCTCACAGTCATGCACTGGAAGATATTCTTCTTCTTATGGCTTCGTGACCTGCCATTAAAGGCCACATGCATCACAAGATAGCTTTATGTGACCAGAATCTGAGTTTGTTCATACAATCTTCAGTAATGCAATTAATTGAGCATTTTCACACCATCCCTGGTATAGAAAACGAACTTGTGACCGAGCCTCTTCTTTATCTCTTTCTCTTAATGTCCAGCATCATAGAGTGCTCCCCTAACACATTAACAATAACTTGAGATACTCTCTGTTGATATTGTAACCTTCCTGTAACCTCACCCAGGCGCCCGAAAACCCCGTCAGCGTCCCCAGGAGACTCACCGCTCCTTGTGGCTGGCGTCCAACGTCTGGATGGGCTACTCACGTTACTTCCGGGTCCTTGGTCCCCTGAGGTGCGACTCCCAGGCGTGTGTGCCACCCTGTGTTCCCTCCGAGAGCGACAGCGTGCGTGAAATCCAGCCTCTGGCCACCAGTGCACTTTACTGTGGAGAAAGCAAACCCCTTCCACTTCGGCGGGCTCAGAGAAACACAATCCGCCGGTTTAACGTGGTTTATTTCCTTTGTCACAGTTCCCACACTGTTCCACCGGGGTCCGGCCACTTGTTGACCGTCGAAACCCTCTAATAAAGTCCACAAACCCAAACACCGCCAATGCCAGGCACTTTCTCCAAGGGGGTCCGTGCGCCGCCACGCTACGAGCCTCAGGTCCCGACCGAGGTTCGAATCCAACTGCCTCTGCCTGCCGGCGTCCCCCAAGGCCCTCGTGCGCGCCCCAATCACAGGACTTCCCGCTCGGTGACGTCACTTCCTGGCGGGAACCTCAGGCAGCCGTAACATCACCCCCTCTTGTGAAAAGATGGAGCGTCCTCGCTCCCCAAAAAAAGAAAACACACATCCCGCCCAAATAAAGTAAACTCAACTAAACATGTGCTCAGTCACAAACAAAGTCATCCATCTAACCGGGGAGACGCCGCTCCCTCCTGGGCCTCCTTACCTCCGGCCCAAGATTACCTCCTGCAGATGCTCCGTCCAGGGGACACACCTCCTCGCCCGCGTCCTTCTCCAACACCATGGGCTCCGGTTCCCTCGGGTCCAGGTCCTCCTCATCCTCCGTCACCAGGGGGTCCTCGACCCCCAGCCCCAGGTCCGCTTCCTCCTCCTCCTCGCTGCCCGCCAGCGAAGCTTCCTCCTCCCAGGAGAAGTCCCCGGGACCGTGGTACCGCCAGAGCCGGTCCGCGTGCACCACCATGGCACGCCTGTGAGGCCCCTGTCGTATGCGGAATGTGACGTCAGAAAGGACCCGTTCCACGTCGTAGGGCCCCTCCCAGGGACTCTGGAGCTTGGGAGACAACCCTTTCTTCCTCCGAGGGTTGTGCAACCACACTTTGTCCCCCTCCTTGAAAGGTGGTGACTTGGCCCGCCGATCGTACCGGTCTTTCATCGTCTCGCCCGACACCTTCAGGTTAGCCCTCACCTGATGGTGTACTTGCTGGAGACGGTCCTGGGGGGCGATAGCGTAGGGGGTGACTGTAGTGGGCATCTCCTCGTCCGGCGGCCTGCCAGTCACCAGATCCACTGGCAGCCGGAACTCCCGTCCACACATCAGCCGCGCGGGCGTGTACCCAGTCACCTCGTGTTCGGCCGAGCGGTAAGCCATCAGTACCAGGGGGATTTTCAAGTCCCAATCCTCCTGTCCCTCCTGGCAATACTTTGCCAACTCCTGACCTAGGGTGCGGTTGTAGCGTTCCACCATGCCATCTGACTGAGGCCGTAGGGGTGTGGTACGAGTCTTTTTAATGCCCAGCAAGCTACAGCACTCCCGGAACACGGCCGACTCAAACTCCCTCCCTTGGTCGGAGTGCAACTCGTGCGGCACACCAAACCGGGCAAAGAACTCGTCCACCAACACCCCCGCCACTGTGCCCGCCTCATGGTTCGGGAGAGGGAACGCTTCCGGCCACTTAGTAAAATAGTCCATGGCCACGCACACATAGCGATTCCCCCGAACTGTCTTAGGGAATGGGCTACCCTCTCCATGGGTGCCCCTACCTGGTACACCTGTAAGGGAGCCACAGTCCTTCTCCCGGGGCCCATCTTGGCACAACACACGTCACAACTCCTGCACCACTCAGTCGCGTCCTTTCGCATGCCTACCCAGTACACACGCTGCTTTAACCTCCCGAGGGTCTTACGCACACCGAAGTGGCCGCTCGCACTACCACCGTGAGCCTCGCGCACCAGTTCCTTTCTCATTTTCCCAGGAACTATTGTCTGCCAGAAGGCCACACCGCCGCCACTTGTCTCCCACCGCCTCTGCAGCACCCCATCACTCAGGCGTAGCACTGCCCACTGTTGCCACAACGCCTTAGCTGCAGGGCTCAACGGTGCAACACTTTCCCAAGGCGGTTTTTCCTCGCCTTCTTCCCGCAGTGTCACTATGGGCCCAATGTCCGCGTCCTCCCGCTGGGCCTGTCCGAGGTCCTCTCCCCAACTAGTGTCACTGGCAACCGCGGCAGCCTTCACGCTCACAGGCTCCCCCTCCCGGCGGCTGCAATGCGCACAGTCACTTTCGCAGGGCCGGCGACTTAAACTGTCCGCATTACCGTGCAGTTTCCCCGGCCGGTACTCAATGTGGTAGTCGTGCTGTTCAAGCTTGCCAATCCACCTGGCCAGCTGACCCTCCGGGTTCCTGAGGTTCTTTAACCACCTCAGCGCAGCATGGTCCGTCCTGACCTTGAACTTGGCCCCGTACAAGTACGGATGGAAGTGATCTAGAGCCTGAATCACTGCCAACAACTCCTTACGTGTGACGCAATAGTTCCTCTCTGGCGCAGAGAACTTCCGGCTGAAGTAGGAGACAACCCATTCCTGCCCATCCTTTTCCTGGGACAGAACTGCTCCCACGCCCTCAGCACTAGCGTCGCAGTCCAGAATGTACACCTTTGTGGGGTCAGGGTACGGTAACACAGGGGCATTAGCAAGGGCCTCCTTCAACTCCTCAAAAGCCCGTTGACAGTCCTCGCTCCAGTGAAAGCAGGCCCCTTTCCGAGTCAAGTGGTGGAGTGGCGCTGCGGTCTGAGCAAACCCCTTCACGAACCGCCGGTAGTACGTGCACAGTCCGATAAACCCACGAACTTCAGTCACACTACGTGGCACCGGCCACTCCTTTACTGACTCAACTTTACCCGGGTCTGTTTTCACCCCCTCACTAGTCACTATGTGCCCCAGGAACGGCACTTCCCTCCGGAAAAGACAGCACTTCTTAGAACTCAGTTTCACATTAGCCGCCCTGAGCCTGTCCAGCACTGTTTTTAACCTTTCCAGAGCCAGCTTGAACGAGTCCCCGTACACTAGTACATCGTCCAAGTACACCAGGGCGCTTTTCCAGAGCAACCCTTCCAGCACACGCTCCATCAAACGCTCAAACGTTGCCGGGGCATTCACTAGTCCGAAACTCATTACCTTGAACTGGTACAGTCCTTGCCCAGACGAGAAGGCCGTCTTCTCTCTGTCCTCCTCCGCTACCTCAACCTGGTGGTAGCCGGACTTCAGATCCAAGGTCGAGAACCACTGTGCCCCCGTGAGCGTATCCAGCGTGTCATCCACCCTCGGGAGAGGGTAAGAGTCCTTTGTCGTCACCGCGTTAAGGCCCCGATAGTCCACGCAACACCTGGTGGACCCATCCTTCTTCTTAACGAGGACGACAGCGGCACTCCATGGGCTGCACGACTTTTCAATAACCCCTTGTGCGAGCAGCTCCTCCACGGCTTTTTCCACCTCCAGCCGTCGTGCAGGCGCAATCCTCCGGGGCGGCAACTTGACAGGGCGACTGTCTCCTGTGTGGATGTGGTGTTTTACCAGACTGGTCCGGCCCAGGTCATGGTCTCCCTTCGAGAACACATCCGCATACTGAGTCAGCACTTTTCCCACCTCGTCCACCTGTTCTCCGGACAGGCATACCGAGCTCCTCTGCAATAGATCCTGCAGATGAGGTGGAACCCCAGTGCTACTCTCCTGCGTGCCCTCGACCAGACCTACCGGGTCCATAGTCGTCTGTACACCTTCACACCCGTCCGGAACTAGACTCTCCTTCTCCTTCCCTAATCGGCAGCGGTGGCTGGCTTCGGGGGGTGACGCAGCATGGGCTCGGTGAGTCTCGACAGAGACAGCACACTCCACTGCGCCTCCGCCGCCTTCCCTTAGCGGCACCACGTTGCCTCCGACCGCCATGGTCATATCCCCGAAATCCAGCACCGCCCTGCTCCGCTGGAGATAGTCTAGTCCCAGCAAGTTCTCCCCGACGTCAGCCACGAAGACAGGAAGACACTCCTCCGTGCCGCCCACAGTTACCCTGGCATCCACTGGCCCCCTGAGCTGTGTGCAGTGTCCCGTAATCCCACACAGCTGCTGCCTGGTCACCGGGGGCTGTCCGGTTGCCAGCATGCCGTCCTGCACGAACGTGCGCTCGGCGCCCGAGTCCACCGTCAGGTAGCAAGAATTCCCATCCACTTGCCCACCCACCTGAACGGTCCGGGCGCCCTCAGCGCGGCAACTTAGGCGGATTGGGGCTTCTCCTCCGACTGGCGCTTGCCCCCCTCCGCCAGCCCGTCCCGGTTTCCCGCGGCCTCCTTACAGTCTGTGGCGGGGACCAGGGTACACTCTGAAGTCCGGTGACCCTTGCCACAGTTGTAACAGCAGGGCTTGTACTGAGTCGGCCCCGCTCCCGTGCCGCCAGCCTTTCTGCTGCTGTTGCTCCCCGGGCAGTACTTCCTGGAGTGTCCCTGCTGCCCGCACGAGAAACAGTTCCCCTTGAACTCACCTGGGGGTGGTGAAGGACTAGAGAACGACTTCCCTACGCTCCCCTTCTTCGCCTTCACCTTGTAAGGGCTATGGTTCCCGCTGGGTTTCTCCCTTGTTGTCCTGAGAAACGACTCCAGCTCCAAGCCCCTGGCCAAAGCCTCCTGAAGGTCCTTGGGGTGTGCCTGCTGCACATAAATCCTGTTGTTGATTATCGATAGCGTCAACAAACTGATCCCGCAGGAGGATGGTGATCAGCTCCTCACCTGCCCCTGGGTACGCACGGCGCACCAGCACCTCCAAGTCTTGCGCCAACCGTGTCAGGGTTTCCCCCGGGCCTCTTGTCCGAGCCCGAAACCTGGTCCTGAACACCTCAGACTGGTGCTGATGCCCGTACCTCCGCTCCAGAGCAGCTGTCACCTCGCTGTAGGAGCTCCGTTGGGCGGCCGGCAGCTGGTTCAGAACCTCGAGCGCTGCTCCCTTGAGCGCGCACACCAGCTGCAGGGCCATTTCCTCCCGACTCCACTGACGGGCGCTCGCCAGGAGTTCGAATTGTGTCTTATCTGCCTCCCAAGAGACACTCCCATCGAACTCCTGTGGCCGGCGCCTCGTCCCGTCCCGGAGCCGTCGTGTCGTGGAGCTGGTGCACGAGTGGCAGGACTTTACCGAGCCTGGCGGGGAAGGAGGAGGCGATAACACGTTAGCCGGAGTGCCCAGAGGTTGAAACACGGGTGCCGCGGGCGAGAGTCTTGCCGGAACCAGGGGACGAAACCTGCTCCCGTCATCATTAATGTCACTTCCCCCCTCATCCCCACTGCGCTGCTCGTGTACCCTGAGCGGCATGTTTCCCTGAGGGGCGACAAAGCCTTGGCTAGCACCCATAGCCTCGTCAACATACTTCCTTAACTCTCTGGCAACCCCTTCCACTTCAGCCTTAACCTCGGCCTTAGTATACACCTCCTCAAGCACCTCTTCCTTCACCTCCTTTTTAACACGGTTACACTCCTCCGCTAGGTGTACCCTGAGCTCTTTAAATACCCGCTCGGCACTCCCCGCCACCTCCTCCCGCACACTTGCCAGGCTTTCAGTCATGTCTTCCCTCATGCCCGTCATGTCTCCCCTCATGCCCGTCACAGCCTCCACCTGGGCACTGAGGGCGGCCAGCAGGTCCTCCAGGGTAACTTCCTTCCCTGCCATGACTTAGAACACACTACACACAGTCCGTAACAGTCCTAAGCCCGCCCGCTGGGAGGTAAACAACAGCTGATCCTTTTCCCGCTTTTCCGGTCAGCTGACTCCCCCACGCGGCGTCCACGCAGCAAGACCGGACAAGAAAATGGCGACGCGTGCACACAGGACGTAACCCTCCCACACGCTGCCCGTCGCTCTCACACTGTCCTAACACTCCCCGTAGCACCACACGCAACTCCAGCGGCACCCTCAGACAGACCAACAATATCCCGACACCTGACACCACTGTAACCTTCCTGTAACCTCACCCAGGCGCCCGAAAACCCCGTCAGCGTCCCCAGGAGACTCACCGCTCCTTGTGGCTGGCGTCCAACGTCTGGATGGGCTACTCACGTTACTTCCGGGTCCTTGGTCCCCTGAGGTGCGACTCCCAGGCGTGTGTGCCACCCTGTGTTCCCTCCGAGAGCGACAGCGTGCGTGAAATCCAGCCTCTGGCCACCAGTGCACTTTACTGTGGAGAAAGCAAACCCCTTCCACTTCGGCGGGCTCAGAGAAACACAATCCGCCGGTTTAACGTGGTTTATTTCCTTTGTCACAGTTCCCACACTGTTCCACCGGGGTCCGGCCACTTGTTGACCGTCGAAACCCTCTAATAAAGTCCACAAACCCAAACACCGCCAATACCAGGCACTTTCTCCAAGGGGGTCCGTGCGCCGCCACGCTACGAGCCTCAGGTCCCGACCGAGGTTCGAATCCAACTGCCTCTGCCTGCCGGCGTCCCCCAAGGCCCTCGTGCGCGCCCCAATCACAGGACTTCCCGCTCGGTGACGTCACTTCCTGGCGGGAACCTCAGGCAGCCGTAACAATATGAAAACCTACAGATGATAATATTCTAGCTAAAATCCATTAACTAAAGCTGTGAAACAAATTACTTACCTTCTGGCTTCGACTTATTTCGCAGCTCTGTTGTTGTCAGGCTGCGCATACGCAGATTCCGATGTTACTAATTATTTGTCGTTCGACTTATTTCGCACAACACCGGCCCCCAGGTGCCCCCAGGTACACCAGCCCGACCATCATGCTGCTGGGAGAATTCAGTTCAGGTGCAGTGCAGTGTTGAGGCCCGTCACTCAGGTGGACTCATGGTTGGGGCAAGCGGCAAGGCCAAGTGGCATGGGGCAGTGCAGACGTTTTGATGTTCCCACGCCTACCGCTTCTCGGTCCACCTCTTCCTATCTTGTCTCACCGACTGGAGAGATTAGCAGGTCATCACTAAACTGAGTGACGGCCGACACCGCTTCTACCTGCACCCCTGCCATCAACTGCGACCTGACCCTTTTTTGACCTGGGGTTGACCTGGGGCTTAAACACCTGACCCGTCACCCGGAATACCACACCGCCTCCTTCAGCACTAACGCACTGCATTCCACCACCTCACCTCCCCCCCTATACCCCTTTCACATTGTCCTTTTTTTTTCTATTTTATTTCAATATTGTATTTTTAACATGTATATTTTCAGCTTTACAGCTGCAATCACTTAATAAACCGTTTATTATTATTATTATTATTATTATTATTATTATTATTATTATTATTATTATTATTATTATTATTATTATTATTATTATTATTATTATTATTATTATTATTATTATTATTATTATTATTATTATTATTATTAATAGATGGGTCACTAGCACCTACCCACACATTAACAGATGAACACTAACACCCACACCCACAGAGTAACAGATGGACACTAACACCAACACCTACACAGTAATAGATGGGTCACTAACACCCACACCCACACAGTAATAGATGGACACTAACACCCACACCCACACAGTAATAGATGGACATTAACACCCACACCCACACAGTAATAGATGGACACTAACACCCACACCCACACAGTAACAGATGGACACTAACACCCACACCCACACAGTAATAAATGGACACTAACACCCACACCCACACAGTAATAGATGGACACTAACACCCACACCCACACAGTAATAGATGGACATTAACACACCCACCCACACAGTAAGAGATGGACACTAATACACACACTCACACGGTAATAGATGGACACTAACACACCCACCCACACAGTAAGAGATGGACACTAACACCCACACCCACACAGTAAGAGATGGACACTAACACACCCACCCACACAGTAAGAGATGGACACTAACACACCCACCCACACAGTAAGAGATGGACACTAACACACACACTCACACAGTAATATATGGACACTAACACACCCACCCACACAGTAAGAGATGGACACTAACACCCACACCCACACAGTAATAGATGGACACTAACACCCACACCCACACAGTAATAGATGGACACTAACACCCACACCCACACAGTAATAGATGGACACTAACACACCCACCCACACAGTAAGAGATGGACACTAACACACACACACTCACACAGTAATAGATGGACACTAACACCCACACCCACACAGTAATAGATGGACACTAACACACCCACCCACACAGTAAGAGATGGACACTAACACACACACACACTCACACAGTAATAGATGGACACTAACACCCACACCCACACAGTAATAGATGGACACTAACACACCCACCCACACAGTAATAGATGGACACTAACACCCACACCCACACAGTAATAGATGGACACTAACACACCCATCCACACAGTAAGAGATGGACACTAACACCCACACCCACACAGCAATAGATGGACACTAACACACCTACCCACACAGTAATAAATGGGTCACTAACACCCACCCACACAGTAATAGATGGACACTAACACCCACACCCACACAGTAATAGATGGACACTAACACCCACACCCACACAGTAATAGATGGACACTATCACACCCACCCACACAGTAATAAATGGGTCACTAACACCCACACCCACACAGTAATAGATGGACACCAACACCCACACCCACACAGTAATAGATGGACACTATCACCCACCCACACAGTAATAGATGGACACTAACACCCACACCCACACAGTAATAGATGAACACTAACACACCTACTCACACAGCAATAGATGGGTCACTAACACCCACCCACACAGTAATAGATGGACACTAACACACCCAACCACACAGTAATAGATGGGTCACTAACACCCACCCACACAGTAATAGAAGGCCACTAACACACCCACCCACACAGTAACAGATGGACACTAACACACCCACCCACACAGTAATAGATGGGTCACTAACACCCACCCACACAGTAATAGATGGACACTAACACACCCACCCACACAGTAATAGATGGGTCACTAACACCCACCCACACAGTAATAGATGGGCCACAGTAGTGGGTAATGGTGACAGTGACGGGACCAAAAAAATTCGCAAGCATGATCAAGAATTAGCACCAAAAATGACGTCGAAAAATTTTATACGTTGAATTTGCCGGCCGGGGCAGCCAGCCGCGCGGGCAGCCAGCCGCCGAGGGGACCTCCCCACTACCCAACCGGGGAGTGGTGAAAAGCTATCATTGATCTGTTACTTAAAAGCTAAAGCCTAAACCATAACAAGCTCAGTCTTTATCGCAAACATGACGAGCGCGGACGAACATATAATATACCTTAGTAGCCTAGGATGCCGCGATCTTTATCCCGATAACGTGCCAGGTTCATTTAAAAATTAAATCATACCGTTAAATTTACACCCCGACCGAGATTATCAGGTTGCCTTACACGGTATTTTTATTCCTAGAGAAGTATACACCCTCCATCGAGAAGACAAAGAAGCCATAGTGGAAGTTTACACAGAAACGCTCAATGACACCTCAGGAAAACAGTTGCGGTACTCGCTGTCTCCCTCGAAAAATATAACGAGCAAGCAAATAAGCGCAATTGTGGCTGACCTTAATACATACTGGCAAGCTATTTTAAATGGAGTGTTTGGGTTTACAAATTACAAGGATTATTTTGATGGAGAAGGCGGAATACTGAGTTGGACCAAAAATTTTGTATGCTACCACAAACGCTCTATAGATGGCTGCGGTAATCTAAATTATTGCAAAATAAGTTTGTTATTTAAGCCCAGATTGGCGGCTATTCTTGGATTTATTCCTAATCATTACTATGATATATTCGTCACGGATGAGGAGTCACATTACTCGCTTCGCCAGGTAAATGCCGATTTCCCGCCAGACCCCCACGCCGACGTGGACTATCTCCACCTCTATTGCGACATAATCCAGCCCACGCGATTTGCTAGCCAAACTGTGAACATTTTAGCCACTCTCCCTTACGGTGGGAGTAGCAATTATTACTCAGTGCAAAGACCTCTGTATAAAAAGTTGGCGAAGAACGCTATAGATTCAGTGGCGGTAGTGGTGACGGATCAGTATGGACGAAAAATATACTTCGAAGAAAACCGCTCGGCCACGATCGTCTTGCACATTACACCCACCCACCCTCTCTTTTAAAATCAGTGGGCCAGCAAAAAAAACGCTCACTCATGGCGAGACTTTTGCCATGGGAGAGTGTTATGGGGAAGACCTTATCGATTTATTTCCCCGCGAGCGAGGAGGGAGGATATTTGTGGCCGGTGCGTCAGGATCTGGGAAAACACAGCTAGTGACGCGACTTGTGCGGAAATATTGTGACAAATTCTATCGAGTTCTTATTTGCGGTGCAACACATCATCCCATTCAAGACTTGCCAGAGCTGCAAAATAAAGTAATACTTAGAAAGGACATTATAGACCCAGAACAGGAAATTGATCTCTGTCAGAAAAATAAATCTGTTAGTAGTATATGACGATAACTTTTTACGCGCTGCCAATGATGAAAGCGTCGCCAATGTTTTTATTAAAGGCAGACATCTTGGCCTTAGCTCCATACTCATTTCTCAGAACTTATTTATGCAGGGAAAGTATGCGCGAAGCATATCCCTCAATTGCACTCATTTCGTTTTGCTTAAACAAAGAGATCTTGGTCAAATTGAGCTTCTAGGTCGTCAATTGTATGGTCGTGACAGAGCCAAGGCATTTCTCAGTATCTACAAGCGAGCTGTTGCGGGAAAACCTTACGGCTATCTGCTGGCTGACGTCTGCATAACTACCCCCGAGGTCCTATCACTGAGATCAAATATAGCGATCGTCGGCTCCTGTGAGGTTGTGTACTCTTGGATAGAGTGAGCGATATGCTAGCCCCATCCAAGACACGTCTTTTAAAGTCACTTTATGAAGACCCTCAAGTACCTGGAGGCTTAAGTGGAGTGAGGCCTTTATTTTTAGCAGCGAGAGCCATTGAACCCGACGTTTCTATGCGCGATGTTGAACAGTTTATGGAAGGTTGCAGAACACACACATTACATAAGATACAACCCCATAAGTTTAAGCGACGCGCTATTCTCAGTCCCAAACCGCGAGTTATCATAGCAGCAGATCTCGTGGACATGAAAGAATTGTCCCGCTTTAATGGAGGTCATAATTACATCTTAGTCTGCGTTGATGCATTTTCAAGGTACACCAAAGCCCTGCCTCTTAAACGTAAAGATGCAAAATCGATGGTAATGGCAATGAAGACATTGCTAGAGGAAGACGCTGCTTTCAGTGGGGTCTCTAGGCTCTGTGTTGACCGAGGCAAAGAGTTCTATAATCGTCCACTTCAAACCTATTTGCAAAGTAAAGACATAAAAGTGTACAGCGTTTACTCCCAAGAGATAAAAAGCAGCCTTGCTGAGCGATTTATCAGAACTCTGAAAGGTCGAATATATAGGTATATGACAGCTCACAATAAACTCGAGTATATTTCCATCTTGCAGAAGGTACTCGAGAGCTATAACCACACGCCTCACGCTCATCTAGGAAAACCCCAGCCGAAGTACATGCTATGAAGGACCCGCGAGGAATCATTCGTCAGTTTAAGAAAATGCATAATTATAAAAACAGAGAAAAGCGTCAAGGTAAAGCCAGTCGTGTGCTGAACATCGGGGACTACGTTCGACTCGTGGGCGCGGATAAAGCTTCTAAATTTAACCGAGGCTTTCATATCCAAAACACAGAAGAAATATTTAAAATTGCAAGCGTGGATTATCGACGATCCCCATTGGGTTATACCTTGCAAGATTTATCCAATCAACCCATCCAAGGCTTGTTTTACAAAGAGGAGCTTATCAAAGTTCAGCTACCGGACGTTTTCCCCGTCAGCATAAAAAAATCGAGAGTGGTGAACGGTCGCAAACAATTTTTTGTATCTTGGTTGGGTTATGATCTGAGTCAAGACTGTTGGATAGACGCTCAAGATATTTCCTAATGACCTCGAATTCACCAACAAGAAGAAAAAAAAAAGCACCTCCCTCGCCTTTGTTCACAAGGATCTTGTTTTGTTGTTAAACTCCCCCGACAACCGGAAAAAAGTAATTGCAGTGTTGAACAAGAAACATATAGATTGCTTGTCAGAAGTGTTTCTAAATTTCCTAAAGACTAATCTTACGCGAAATACAAAGATTTTGAAATCCCTGAACAAATATAAAAAACACATAAGGAAACTCGCCAACAAGGGGGTAAGTACACTAAAAAAAAAAAAACTACTGCGAACACAGCGGGGCGGTGCTATACTCTCTGTGTTGTTACCTCTGGCAGCTAGTGTCATAACTGGTCTTTTAACAAAATGAAGGAATATTGTCTCATCCCGAAATCAACAGCAGAACAATTTTTACTCAAGTCTTCTACGGGGAGCCGTAACATAAAACGAAACAGAAAGACGGACGAGGAAAAAAAAGAAAAGAGAGTGCGGAAACCGTTGTCGGGTTCGACGGTCAAGGCGTCAACTGCATTAAAAAATATAAAGAGACGCGCGCTGCAAGATGTATTAACCCCAAACAACCACCCGCCATCTATAGCGGCCATAGGTCCTCGCACGACGTTCCCCACCAATACTATCGATTCGAAACCCGCCATAGATAACAGGATTGATGTTAGAATGAAAGCAGCTCAAAGGGATTATGCCAAAGCTTTCTTAGCTCTCATGAAACATACTCCAGGAATTACATGGGATACAAACGGAAATCTTTTGAGCCCCATTAATAATTTTAACGTCATTGATATATTGCAAACCTTAAGTGACGTCAACAGCAAATTAGGCTTCAAAGCTGATGATATACCATTTATCAAAATGCTGTTCCACAACACAAACTTAGATCCCTCATTGATACGCAATAATAAGGCAAGGAAGCAACTGTTTGGAGGAGGAGGTGGGGGAGGAAGGAGAAGTGCCCCAATTCGGGCAAAGCCACGCCCCACGCCTTCTTTCTCCGCCCCCGCGCGGATGCCGGGTATGACGTGAGAGAATTATCGCGTATAAAAAGGATTTTGTTTTGGGGTGGGATATAGACACTTGTGTGACCTCGCGGGACAGGGAGACACTAAGCGTGAGTAAGAGCGAGAATTAATATATATTTTTCTATAAACATGTCAGACTATCCCATCATTCCTGTGAAGGGGCGAATGACCGATCGCCAGTTCATTGACGACAGTGTGTGTTTAGTAGCCACCATCAACGCCAGCAGTTTTAAACTTAGCGGTATAGCCAAGGACTTGGCTGAAGTGTATGGCTATGCTAATCTCTTTGAAAATCGGAAACAACTTTATAATTTGAACAGAGTCGTTTGGTGTGACAGACCGAATGTGGGGTCGCTGGTAGTGAAGGAACCACCCACGGAATCAAATTATCCCATTGTGGTGGGTATGGTGACTCAATTTTGTCAGGGTGAATCTGTAGAATATAATGACGTGTCAAGATATTTTATTGAAACCAGCAGAGATATGCATTATGTGAACGGTTTAATGTCGGACACCAAGCAAAGCAGACGCGATAATTTTAAATGTTGCCTCAGTGAGCTAGGTGATTATGTAAAGCAGAAAAAAAACATTCGAAAAGTCATTTTTCCTACCGGCGTAGGACGAAGGGGAAAGATGGATCATGAATGGAACGTGGCCTACTTGAAGGAGCTAAGATCTTTTGCCCACCAACTAGATTTGAATAACGTTAAGGTAATGCTCTTGGGGCAGGAAGAGGGGACGAAGAATCTCCCCGCGAAAGCCTCAACTGCCGGGGATGGGCGACAGACACAAACCACTGTGTAGCTATAAAAATGACGTTTTATATTTTTTTAACTAGTGGTCATGCAGTCATCGTCGCGAACAGTGTTTCTTCCGCCTACGGAGGGTGAATTTTCAAGTCTTTTGAGTAGCTTTCCACATCAGGTGGGGGGTGGTTTTGGCAATATTCGAACTGTGCATTTCGCCCATCCTGCAAGACTACATCAAAGAGGTGGCGGTATTTTTAGTACGCTCGCAAACCTAGCCAAGAGTGTAATGCCCTTTCTATTCAGAACCGTTAAGCCCTCAGCGCTTAAGTTTACTCAAGATGTTATCCAGGATGTGAGCAGTGGACAAAGAAGTGTGAGAGGCGCTTTAAAGAAAAGAGGTATTGAAGCCTTAAGTGACGTAGGTGCTAGAATTATTAAAGGAGGAAAAAAAAAAAGGTACTTCGCGAAACAAGAAAAAAAAAATTAATAAAAGGAAAAGTGGTTGCAAGAGAAAGAACAGCGATGTGTTTGATATAATTTAGTAATGTGGAGGTGCGGTGGACACTCATGAAAAAAAAGTGGGGGGGGGGGGAACATTCTGACCTGCGCGCGCGCGTGGGCTTGCCATTTTTTTTAGCGAGTGGTCTCTTATCAAGTTAACACGTCGCCCGCTCCCGCGACCAGTGTCTCCATTAGTATATAGCGGGCGACGAAAGCGACAACAGCATGGCCTCCGCCGCTCCCTCCGTTCCGATTTCTGATTATGCGCTCAGTGTGGTTGACGAATTCCCTAGAATCAACAGACAACGCCAGGTTGAGAGCTCTATTGCGTCTAAAACTCTTGTCGACATTTTACCTGTAAATTTGTCCAGCCACGCCCGGTTAAAAGATAAGTACCTAGAGTTCCGCGTGCCGGGGGTGAAGGGGGCATTTATCGATCTTGCTAAATTAATTCTTGAGTTGAAATTAAGTGTCACTCAAGCTGATGGACGAACAAAAGTCGAGGAGGCTGTCAATGTCGAATTCTGCAATGGCACTGCTAATACCATGTTCAAATCAATTCAGGTGTATGTAGGCGATCAAATGGTTGAAAGTAACCCATAATTAAATAACTGGTCATTCCTAAAAATGCTCACCAGCTTCTCCACGTTAAAACTCAAATCATTCGGAGAAATAGGAAACCTCCTCAAAGATAACAGGTCGGGTGGAGCAGGCGTAGCTGAAACCTATGACGCCGCATACTTCACTAGCCTTGGGAGCAAATACAAGAGACATTTAAAAGATATCAAAGATCACGGTCTTCATCTCACCTTCCCATTAATGTCGGACATTACTTCTTGTGATCAGTATTTATGCGACGACATCCCATTGAGAATAAGGCTTGAGTTAGCTAACGAAGCTTGGTATTTGAACACTGACGGCGATGGGAGTGCTGTGCGTGCCCATATTGATTTTGCTAAACTTTGGGTCACCAGACTCCAACCCTATCCGTCAGCATTGCTTGCATTAAATAAAGAATTAGAGACAGGAAAAATAACGCGTACAATATTTAACAAGACGTTATATAAATCTCTGGTTCTCGGCAAACAGCAGACAAGTATTGTCTGTGACCAACCGAGGGGGAAATGTCATTCCAGAGCGTTTATATATCGTTATGGCTGACATGAGGGCCTTTTCGGGTGTATATAATAAAAATGGCTTGTATTTCAAGAATGCTGATTTGTCTGAACTAACAGTCTCTGTCAATGGTATGAATATGTATAAAAATACGGTTTCTTTTCCCCACGAGTGTACGCGAGTCTATTATGATATTTTAGATAGTTTAGGAGTAGAAAATGACACTTTGCTTGATTACGATAGCTTTAGGAAAGGAAGGACAGTGTTTGTTTTTAGTTTGTTACCGGAAGACATACGAGGCACAGTGCCTCTTGAACACAGTGGAAACTTACGCATAAGTCTTCAGCTTAAAAAAGGCTTGGATGAAAATTTAGTAATTATCTGTTTTAGGGATACAAAGGGAGTGTTGTCAATCAACTCGGAGAGGCACGTGTCTTGCGACACTAGAGCATAATGAATAATCAACAAATTATGAAAGCTCTACAAGGAAGACTTTATCACAATAATATATATTTCTTAGGCTGTCTTCCCGCTGACGATGTAGCGAAATTAAATCTAAGGAGTGAGTCAGACAAGCCCATTGTCTTTATTGCTAATGTGTTAGGCGCGTCGCAAGCTTCGAAAATGTGTCACTGGGTGTTCTATGTTAGTGATAAGTGTATATATTTCTTCGACACATACGCCCTGACCCCATCATTATATTCTAAGTACTTTCGAAGTTTCTTAAATAAGCATAAAGATTATCCTGTTTTTAAACTTGCCGCAAGATTACAGTCGGACAAAACTCTGGTGTGTGGCGTGTATTGCATTCAATTCGTATATACTTATGTAATAAAATAGGCTTAGAGAGGACTAGTCAGTTTTTGAAAGATAATTATGATTTAGGAAATTTTTTGAAGAATGACAGAAAGGTGTTAACATATGCTTATAGAATGTTTAAAATGCCCCCATGTATAAAAACATTTTGTCAATCTAGTCAAGGACTGACTTACAAGCATTGTATTTCTAAGATATGTGGCTAACTTATTAAATGTTACATGATAATAATGTGTGTGTGTGTGTGTGTGTGTGTGTGTGTGTGTGTGTAAAAAATGTAGAGAAGTAGCATGTAGCTTATTCATTTATGGCGTGTGTGTGTGTGTGCAATTATATGTAGTTATTAAAAGCAGGATTCTGTTTTTTTTTTTTTTCGTGCGACGTGACCGGGTGGGTGTGAGTTTGTTCACGCTTTCCTATGTGTAAAAAATGTAGAGAAGTAGCATGTAGCTTATTCATTTATGGCGTGTGTGTGTGTGTGCAATTATATGTAGTTATTAAGAACAGGATTCTGTTTTTTTTTTTCGTGCGACGTGACCGGGTGGGTGTGAGTTTGTTCACGCTTTCCTATTGTTCGGAAGAAGAATGGCTTGTGGTTTTGGGCATGTGCGCGCGTGTTTGCATACATGTGTGGGCGTGTCCCCTATAACCTGGGGTAGCCTCGGAAGAAGAAAAGGCTTGTGGTAGTGTGCGCATATGCCCCAAATAACCCCGGGTAGCTTAGTCAGTCCCCTAACGTTGCGAGAGGAGCGTCATGGAGGAAGTCTTCGCCGTCATGAACTTACAACAACAACAACAACAGCCCCACGCTGCCGCTGCAACTCTTCATGCTGACGATGTTGACGATCAGATAATGGGTCAAGCCGCATTAGAAGTTGAAGCCATGGATAACACATCCCAAGCTGAAGCCGTGGATAACACATCACATCCCAGAAACGGAGGTGAGATATCCGCCTCTTGTATTTTTTTTCTGCGCGCACAAGCGCTGGTGTGTGTGTGTGTGTGTGTGTGTGTGTGTGTGTGTGTGTGTGTGTGTGTGTGTGTGTGTGTGTTTAAAAAAAATATATATATATATATTTCTTGTCATTTCAGCGGATGTTGGTGGTGGTGAGGTGGGGGATGTTCCAGAAACTCCCAAGTCTACCGGTGAACACATCACGGGCGAGTCATTGGGCAACAACAACAACAACCGCGGCGCGTTGGGAGGTGTCGGTAAAATGGGGCGGCGTGTGCTGAGGGAAGGACTTCTGCGACTTCTGAAGGATGTGATACCTCCATTACCAGTGTCTCATCTGAAGAACAACCCACCGGTCAGCGTAACGCATAGTAAGTATTTTTTTATTCTTACAAGAGAGAGAGAGAGAGAGAGAGAGAGAGAGAGAGAGAGAGAGAGAGAGAGAGAGAGAGAGAGAGAGATTGATTTTTTTTGTCTAATAATGTTTATCTTTTCATAAGTCCACGGCAACAACAACAGACACGCTTCGGTGATGGTGTGTCTTGACTCTCCGTCGGGCGCTGAATCGCGAGAGCGGCGGCGAAGTCGTCTGCAGCAAAAAGATCATGAAATGCGTCAATCACGACTGGAAAAAAAAATGCAGCATATGGCGGAAGTGTTGCGGCAGCTCCAGCAGCAGGGGCGTAGCGAGCAGCAGGAGACGCACCAGAGACGACAAGAACGCGACCGGGGACAAGAACGGCGGCGAAGAATGACAAAGAATAATTTGCCGAAGCAGCAAGAACACCGGGACCCAAGACTGTCTCAGAAGAGCCTCCACAAAGTTGGGAGAAAAAAACTTCAGGTGGCCAAACGTGAGGCGGGTCTCTTCTCCTCAGCAGCGGCGTACGGTCGGGGAAAACCAATGAAAAAAAATATCTCTGTGACCAAGAAACTCGTCTTTGAAGACCCACCAGCGCGGCGTGCAACAACTGCGGCCGTTGAAGAAAATCTCGCGCCAATGCAGCTCGTGCGGACGAAACAAATGAAAGCTTCTCAAGCACTGTCCTTCCTTCAGCTTTCAATTCTTTGAATTTTTCTCATAGCATGGACGTGAATAATATTATAAATGTTCTTGATGAGAGTCCTATATTTAGTGCTTAACAATCATTTTTTTTTATATATGTACTCGCTCTGTGTGTATTATTTTTTATATATATGTACTTGTGTTGTGTATTTTTTTCTTCATTTATATATGTACTCGTGTTGTCATCTTTTTATGGGCTGTCTTTGGGCGTGTACGACATAAGTTTGTAATATGTCTCTTTCAATTAGGATTTATTTTGGGGGAGAGAAAAAAAAAAGGGGTAGGATGGGTGGGTTTCCATTGTATTTCTTTGAGCCTGTACGGTGTGAGTTTGTAATATGTCTTTTTTTTATGGCGATTGTGTGTTTTGTTTTTAGGCTTAGCATGTATTTAGTCTGGATTAAGAAAGAACAAATTAGCCTGGATTAAGAAAGAACAAATAAAATAGACTAGATTAAGGTAATATAATAACTTGTCATACCATTTTTTTTCCACTATATTTCAATAAAAATGTATAAAATCTACTTTTCCCATTCCTACCCCCTCACCGAAAAGACAATCGATATAACTCCAGTCAATATGAAAATCAACAGTAACACACACACACACACACACACACACACACACACACACACACACGCATATGCTGGCAAACTGAAAAATCAATAGCGGGTAGAGGGAGAGGGAGGGGTAATGGTACCCTCAGACTGACCATCAAGTCACCGCTCGCGAGGGGTGGGGAATAGAGGGGGACACGCACACACATGCTGGCAAACTGGAAAAAAAATCAATAGCGGGAGGGGAAGAGGGAGAGGGAGGGGGAAAGGTAGCCACAGGCCTCCGCCCAACAAGTCACCGCTCGCGCTAACCGATCCCCGGCAGGAGGGTGACGCCCCGGCACGGTGCGAAAGGACACCCCTAACCGATCCCCCGGCAGGAGGGTGACGCCCCGGCACAGTGCGAAAGGACGCCCCTAGCCGATCCCCCGGCAGGAGGGTGACGCCCCGGCACAGTGCGAAAGGACGCCCCTAGCCGATCCCCCGGCACTGGGGCGAAAGGACGCCCCATACCGATCCCCGGCAGGAGGGTGACGCCCCGGCACAGTGCGAAAGGACACCCCTAACCGATCCCCCGGCAGGAGGGTGACGCCCCGGCACAGTGCGAAAGGACGCCCCTAGCCGATCCCCCGGCACTGGGGCGAAAGGACGCCCCATACCGATCCCCCGGCAGGAGGGTGACGCCCCGGCACTGTGCGAAAGGACGCCCCTAGCCGATCCCCCGGCACTGGGGCGAAAGGAGGCCCCGGCACGGTGCGAAAGGACGCCCCTAACCGATCCCCGGCACTGGGGCGAAAGGACGCCCTAACCGATCCCCGGCAGGAGGGCGACGCCCGGCACGGCGCGAAAGGACGCCCTAACCGATCCCCGGCACTGGGGCGAAAGGACGCCCCGGCACGGTGCGAAAGGACGCCCCTAACCGATCCCCCGGCACTGGGGCGAGAGGACGCCCCTAACCGATCCCCCGGCAGGAGGGTGACGCCCCGGTACGGTGCGAATGGAGGCCCCTAGCCGATCCCCCGGCACTGGGGCGACAGGACGCCCCTAACCGATCCCCCGGCACTGGGGCGAAAGGACGCCCCTAACCGAACCCCCGCGAACGTCACCGCTCGCGCTAACCGATCACCGGCAGGAGGGCGACGCCCCGGCACGGCGCGAAAGGACGCCCCTAACCAATCCCCGGCAGGAGGGTGACGCTCAGGCCTCCGGGGGGAAGGGGGAGACACGATGGCGTGGAAGGGGGTGGGGTTTGGGGTGGGGGTGGGGGTGGGGGGGTGGGGGGGTTGGGGCGATGGTCACTTTGGGGAGCTTTTCACCACTCCCCGGTTGGGTAGTGGGGAGGTCCCCTCGGCGGCTGGCTGCCCGCGCGGCTGGCTGCCGCGGCCGGCAAATTCAACGTATAAAATTTTTCGACGTCATTTTTGGTGCTAATTCTTGATCATGCTTGCGAATTTTTTTGGTCCCGTCACTGTCACCATTACCCACTACTACATCATTGGATAGACAAACACTGAATAAACTAAAGTCCGTATATTCTATGGAAAGTAACAGAGAAAGAACGAGTACGTGCGTACGCGATACAGAGACGGGGTGAACTGGCCCCTGAGGCACTGCCAGCCTCTGAGGGGCCACAACGGTCAAAACCGCTGACACCGCGGGATTAGTGTTGCCCCACTACTGGCCACTAACACACCCACCCACACAGTAATAGATGGACACTAACACACCCACCCACACAGTAATAGATGGACACTAACACCCACCCACACAGTAATAGATGGACACTAACACACCCACCCACACAGTAATAGATGGGTCACTAACACCCACCCACACAGTAATAGATGGGTCACTAACACCCACCCACACAGTAATAGATGGGTCACTAACACCCACCCACACAGTAATAGATGGGCCACTAACACACCCACCCACACGGTAATAGATGGGGCACTAACACCCACACCCACACATTAATAGATGGACACTAACACACCCACCCACACAGTAATAGATGGGCCACTAACACACCCACCCACACAGTAATAGATGGGCCACTAACACACCCACCCACACGGTAATATATGGGGCACTAACACCCACACCCACACAGTAATAGATGGGCCACTAACACACCCACACCCACACAGTAATAGATGGGCCACTAACACACCCACCCACACATAAGTAACAGATGGACACTAACACACCCACCCATAGAGTAATAGATGGGCCACTAACACAAACACCAACACAGTAACATCAAGATCTATAGTATCAGGTCTCCTCACTTTACCTCCACTGCGCAGCCTGTGACGTCAGCTGGCTGTGAGACAGTGAGGAAGACGGGAAACTATTCTATATTCCCCGTTCTCTCATTGCCCTGCCGTTCTCTCTCTCTCTCTCTCTCTCTCTCTCTCTCTCTCTCTCTCTCTCTCTCTCTCTCTCTCTCTCTCTCTCTCTCTCTCTCTCTCTCTCTCTCTCTCTCTCTCTCTCTCTCTCTCTCTCTCTCTCTCTCTCTCTCTCTCTCTCAAGAATACCCCATATTTGCCCCCAGATGTTGATGCTGTCATTATTATTAGTAGTAGTAGTATTGTGTGTGTGGTGTGTGTTTACTCACAAACTCAAATGTACATATAGCAGCTATAATATTTTGTATATCTCCCTACTTCATATTTTTTCTAGATGTAATTCTTATAATGTGCCTTGTCAATGGCTATGAGTAGATACCCTCTACTCCATTCTTATTACTAGCTTACATGTGTGTGTGTGTGTGTGTGTGTGTGTGTGTGTGTGTGTGTGTGTGTGTGTGTGTGTGTGTGAGAGAGAGAGAGAGAAACTGAGAGCGACTGCCAACTAGCTGTTACTGCACGGAGGTTAGAAGAGCGACTGACCCCATCGGCCCCGCTTAACCTACCCTCGAACAGCCTGGTGACGTCATTGCGCCAGCATCTGCGAAAATACGTCGGAAGTGAGGAGACCTGGTACTGTAGATCTTGAGTAACATGGCGGGGAAAAGCTGAGGAGCTCTCTTGCGGTAAATATGTGCCTCCCAAAATGGCGGGCCCTTGAGGGGCAGCTGAGAAGTGATCAGCTGATCGCTGATGATGACGTCACGTGCAACCCCTCTATACAGTATAGGGAGGGATTCCATCTTACCAGTAATAAACTCCCGTTAACTTGTAATGACCAGAAATGTGCTATAGTTGTAATGGTATTTTCCCCCATGTAAGTAGAGTTAACGGGATGTTTGCGTAGCCATATATATGTACGTACATGGGTTTCTACATGACATGTAAAGGAAAGAAGGAAAGGAAAGAAGGAAGGGAGGGAGAAGAAAAGGAGGGAGAAGAAAGAGGAGAGAAAGAGGAAAGAAGGAATTTAAAGTAGGAGAGAGAGAGAGAGGTTAGATAGATTTACATAGAAAATCAGACCACACAGACCCATGGTCCAGACTTGGTGGTCTGTAGTGATTTTACATTAATCAGAAGACTCCAAAACGTTGCATTTCTACTCTAGTTGATATTAAGTTGAAGGAAGTGACGGTCGAGCTTATTTTTGAAGGAGTCAATCGTGCTACACTGGACCACTGATGATGGGAGCTTATTCCATTCTCGCACTACAACGTTGGTGAAGAAAATTTGGTGCAGTCTGAATTTACTTGTCTACATCTGAGTTTTACGCCATTGTTCCTCGTGCGCAAAGTGTCATCGATCATAAACAATGTTGATCTGTCTACATTCGTGAAACCATTAAGTATTTTAAAACATTCGATCAGTTTTCCTCAGGCGACGTTTCTCAAGAGAACATGTTAAGGGTGAAAGCCTTTCTTCGTAGGATTTGTTGCGCAAGGAAGGGATAATTTTCGTTGCCCGACGCTGAACACCTTCTAATTTAGCAATATCCTTTGCATGGTGGGAGACCAAACTGTACCGCATATTCCAAGTGGGGTCTGACTAAACTGTTGTAGAGCAGGAGTATTACATCTTTATTCTTAAATAAAAGTTTCTTTTAATGAAGCCCAACATTCTGTTCGCTTTATTTGCTGCATCGATGCATTGCTGTGAAATTTGAGGTTTGACGCGATTTTGACCCCAAGTCCTTGACGCATTGAACGCTTTTGAGTTTAACGCCGCGCATTTCGTAATCAAACTTTTTATTCCTCGTTCCAACTTGAAGGACCTGGCACTTATCTACGTTAAAGGGCATCTCCCATCTATCCGACCAAGCTGAAATTTTGTGCAAATCCTCTTGGAGGCTTTGCCTGTCTTCGTCAGTGAGAACCGAGTTACCAATCTTTGTGTCGTCTGCAAATTTACTAATGCGGTTATTGGTCCAACATCCACGTCGTTGATGTAAATAATGAAGAGCACTGGGCCAAGAACCGAGCCCTGAGGGACGCCACTAGTGACAGGCGTCCACTCTGAGTTAAATCCGTCAATCACTACTCTTTGTTGTCTGTTGCTCAACCAATTCGCGATCCATTGGTTTACCTGACCGTCAATACCTATTTGTTTTAATTTGTAAAGTAATTTATGATGCGGGACTTTATCAAACGCTTTCTGGAAATCAAGATAGACTACGTCCAGTGATTTGGTTACGTCATAAACAGTGAAGAGGTCGTTATTAAATGTTAATAGATTTGATTGGTAGGATCTTTTGTTTCGGAAGCCATGTTGTGAGTCCCCAATTAATGAGTGGCTTTCAAGGTAACTCACAATTTTGTCTCTAATTATGCCCTCAAGTAGCTTACCTACAACCGAAGTTAGACTAATGGGCCTGTAATTACCTGGTACTTTTTGTCTCCTTTCTTAAAATCGGTGTCACGTTAGCCTTTTTCCAATCAGAATGGACAATGCCTTGACGCAAGGAAAGAATGAATACGGTTGTGAGGGAGGAGAGTATTTCGCTCTTTGTATCTTACAGCAGAGTTTGAAATACTTTATCAGGTCCAGTACTTTTATTTGTTTTAAGTGATTTGATTGCTTTAATGACTTCATCGGGTTTTATTTCAAAGTTAGACAATGCATGCTCGGGATTTAAATTAGTTCTGTTGTTGGTGGTGGTGGTGGGATGACTGTTATTATTTAACTCCGAGGAAAAGTAATTATTTAATAGGTTTTCAACGTGTTGGCTGTCAGTCACTAGTGCACCGTCGCTGTTTATTAAAGGTCAATTCCACTTCTGATCGCCTTTCTGTTGTTTATGTAACTGAAGAAGGATTTCGGATTATTTTACAGTTGGCTGCCATATCTACGCTTTGCCTGATGCACTAATCTTTTTACTCGTCGCCTTGCATCATTGTTTTTAAAGTTTAGCCAGGCGTCCTCTGCATTGCCGTCATCTGATAGTTGCATATCTATTAGTTTTCGTCAGTTTCTACAAAGTTGGCTCTTTTGAAATTAGCACCTTTTTTCAGTCACCGTGTTCTCCTACCGTGACATTACTGACTAGGTTATCTTGGGTCAAACCATTTGGCTTAGATAATTTCCTCAGAAATTGGATCATTCTATGGGACTCACCTTCTGTCCCTGAGTCGATATAGTGAGTCGCTGTTATTAAGTGACTGCTTAAGACGCTGTACATTTCAAGATCGCCATCAAGTGGTGCCCAGAGGCCTGTACAGATATATTTAAATTGACTTTTGCAATGTTTACTCGCACGCACAGTGTTCAACGTTACTGTTTCTTGGTGTTTTGTCAGTAGGTTGCAAGTAGCTTTTTTTGAAAAAAGGCGACCTCACCCCCTCTACAGTTTGATCGTTGTTGAAGAATCTGTGCAGCTCTATGTTATATATAGAGACTAAATCAATATTAGTGGTGTCGATAAATGTTTCAGTTATAGCAATTACGCAAAAATGAAACTAAGAGAGAGAAGAGAGAGAGAGAGAGAGAGAGAGAGAGAGAGAGAGAGAGAGAGAGAATCTTGGCGAGAGTTTCTGGCTATAAAATTGCATGAATTATATAAGATGATTAAATATTGGAGGTGTAGCAGAGAGAGAGAGAGAGATCACCACTTAGTGGTGGATATCTCAGTGATATGGGTAGTGGGTACTCGATCATAGTCTAATAACAATAACAATATTTATTAGCAACCTAAAAAGAAAAAATCGGACATGAAAAATTATCCAGTAACTCCAATAAATAAATAAAATAATGGAAACGGGAGCTGTGATGGAAACGGAAAGCAGGACAAAATGGTGGGAACTTGGGGAGACGGTCAGCGGGGCAGTGACTCAGCGTCTACACACAGGGCTCATACCACATGGAGGCGGGCGAGCACCGAGCGTCACTAAGATCCTAACGGTACCGGTACTAGCGGCAATGCGCAGTGCCGAGTGATCATTAAGCTTCCCGGAACCCAAGTGATCATGATGCTTCGCGGTACCAGTACCGATACCAGGTACCTAGTACTGATAACTGGTATCGGTACAGGTACCGCGAAGCATCATGATCACTTGGGTTCCGGGAAGCTTAATGATCACTCGCCGGTACCTGGTATCGATAACTGGTATCGGTACTGGTACCGCGAAGCATCATGATCACTTGGGTTCCGGGAAGCTTAATGATCACTCGGCACTGCGCATTGCCGCTAGTACCGGTACCGTTTGGATCTTAGTGACGCTCGGCGCTCGCCCGCCCGCCTCCATGTGGTATCACGCGGTATGGGGCCTGTGTGTGTAGACGCTGTCACTGCCCCGCTGACCGCCTCCCCAAGTTCCCACCATTTTGTCCTGCTTTCCGTTTCCATCACAGCTCCCGTTTCCATTATTTTATTTATTTATTCTGGATAATTCTTCATGTCCGATTCTTTTCAATATTTTATTGTTAATAACTATATATGTATACATGCTATTTTTTTTTTTCAAAAAAATTAATATTCACTTGATTCAGAGAGAGAGAGAGAGAGAGAGAGAGAGAGAGAGAGAGAGAGAGAGATTTATATAGATTTACATAGAAAATTAGACCACACAAACCCCATGGTACAGACTAGGTGGTCTGTCCTTAAACCTAAGTGATTTTACATTAATCAGAAGGCTCCTAAACGTTGCATTTCTACTCTAGTTGATATTAAGTTGAAGGAAGAGAGAGTTTTCTTTACAGGAAATTTGTTTGGGAATTTCATCAGAAGTCATTAAGAAAAAAAAACTCCTTTGGGTACCGGTACCGGTACCGGTACTAACGGTACTTGAGTTTTCGGTACCGGTACTACCGGTACTCAAATTAACGGTACTTGCCCATCCCTAAGAAGAAGCAGCAGTGTGAAATGGGGGCTGTGCACGGGGTGTCCCACGCGGTGCAGTGGGGGCGGTGGGAGGAGCCTGCTGACGCTTGGCGAACCCATGCCACACGTTGACTCCTGTCTGTTGACATCGCGGGCATTTCCACTGTGAGGCATCTGGTGGTAGTTGATCTGGCTGATTCGAAGTCGAGGCAGAAGCAGTTGCAGCTGACGGAGGGTTACGGTGGAGGCAGGTGCGTGAATCATGTTGGCCAGAGCACCACGCACACCGCTCAGAAGCAGAGCAATGCCGAGAGATGTGACCAATGCCCCAGCAACGAAAACACCAAGGCTGCTCGTCCTTCATCTTCCGAAGATCACAATCTGGCAGGCAGGGTAGGAAGCTGAGGGTAACTGTTGGCGGCGGAGGGTCAGGAAGACTCCAGGTGACTACCAATCGGTTGAGTGGCGTCCCGTTCTGGTGGAAACATCGTGCTGTGTGTATACCCGGAAGCTCTTTAGCCAAGGAGGGATCGACGCAGACAGGGTAACGAGTAAGGAGGTATGTAGGAAACTTGCGGGGCCGTTCGGGTGAATCCTGAACCTATAGGAAGAGGGACAAAAGCTCCCCCCTCGTCACAGTGTCTACAATGTCCGCACGGCGTCTAGAGATGTATACAAACCGAGACGTAACTGCTGCCATCTTGACCTCAGCCAGATTGCGGTCGAGATGGAAAGTTCGGGTAACCTCAGACAGCCAGCGGATCTTGGTGTCTACAGTTGGACTGCCCTTGAAAAGGAGTTTCACATAATCAGTCCTGGGAGCAAATGCTGGCGCTGCAGGAGCGGACGGTGATGGCTGTTGAGGGAGTTGGATAGGCTGAGGGCGGCTGTGAGTGTCGTAACCTCGGTCGGGTGTGCCTGGTGGATATATATATATATATATATATATATATATATATATATATATATATATATATATATATATATATATATATATATATATATATATATATATATATATATATATATATATATATATATATATATATATATATATATATATATATATATATATATATATATATATATATATATATATATATATATATATATATTCCTTTTTTTGCCCTTGAGCTGTTTCCATGCCTGTGTGTGTGTGTGTGTGTGTGTGTGTGTGTGTGTGTGTGTGTGTGTGTAAATCTCTCTCTCTCTCTCTCTCTCTCTCTCTCTCTCTCTCTCTCTCTCTCTCTCTCTCTCTCTCTCATTTTTGGGGGTTTATTTTAGTTCCTGTTTATCATTTTCTTACTTTGTCTTCTTTTTCTTCCTCTTTTTCTTTCATTTTTTCTTGTTATTTTCTTTCTTTTTCTTTATTTCGTTTTCCATCGAGTTTTCTTTCTTCCTTTTCTTCAACTTCCCTACATTTTTTCCTTTCATTTTCTTCTTCCTCCTCCTCTTCCTCTTCTTCTTCCTCCTCTCCTCACATCCCTTCCTTACATAATTTTTTTTTCTCTTCCTTAATTTTCCATATTTTCCTCGATATATTCTTTTTTTCTTTATTTCTTCTTCGTAAGGATTCTAATTCACTGCTTTCTTGCATCCTCTGTTTTCAGCATATTTCTCTCCATTCTTTTACATAAGGCTCAAATTTAGTCTCTTCTCTTTTCTTTTCTGTCTATCTATCTGTCTATCTATCTATACCTATCTATCTATTACTTACTCTAGGTTCAATATATCTTCCTCCTCCTCCTCCTCCTCCTCCTCCTCCATTTTTCTCCTTTTCCCAGTTCTTATTTTCCCGGTAATGACACTTCTTTGCGAGGTCTTTTGAGCGATGAAAAATTATGTTTCTTAAGACACTATTAAAGTTTGGGAATCATTAAGCTGATGAGTGGCAGCCGGGTTAAGGGGGAGGGAAAGAGGGAGAGGGTTGAGGAGGGTGAAGAGAAGGGTGAGAAAGGGGGTGAGGTGAGAGAGAGAGAGAGAGAAGGAGAAGAGAGAGAGAAGTGAAGGGTGAAGAAGAGGAGGAGGTGCTTGACAGAGAGAGAGGGCAAGGGCGAAAGGGTAGGCCCCTGAAATTGAAGAGAGGGGAAGAGAGAGAGAGAGAGAGAGAGAGGGCTGTAATTTCTCCTTATAGCCCACTTTCCTTATGTTCCTCCAAGGGGAAGAGAGAAGAGAGGGACTCATAATTTCTCATATATAAACCCCACTTTCCCTTATGTTCTCAATTATTAAGCTTATATTCACTCATTTTCCCTTGTAATTTCAAATATTTCACTCATTTTCCTTTGTATTTATAAACACTCACTTTACTCATTTCCATTCATTCCTCCTCATTTTCTCTCATCCTCCACGCATATCCACTCATTCTCATTGATCCTCATTCACCCATACTCAGGCACGCACAGACACTCGGCAACACAAGCCAAGGTCACTGGAGGGATTGGGACGAGGGTGTGATTCTTTGCATTAACCAACTCGTCCGAATGTGTGTGTTTGGCTTAGAGAGAGAGAGAGAGAGAGTAGTTAGATTGCTTGCACGGATGGCCTGACAAAGCTGTAGTAGACAGAGAGAGAGAGAGAGAGAGAGAGAGAGAGAGAGATGAAGTCTATATCCATACATAATCTGTGGAATAATTTCCCAATAGAGAAGAGAGAGAGAGAGAGAGAGTAAGAGAGAGTAAATTTTAAACTCATTCCAACCTCTCTCTCTCTCCTCTCTCTCTCTCTCTCTCTCTCCTCTCTCTCTCTCTCTCTCTCTCTCTCTCTCTCTCTCTCTCTCTACCATCATTGAATTCATATTATTACTGACCTGGTTTCTCTCCTCCTCCTCCTCCTCCTCTCCTCCTCCTCTCCTCCCTCCTCCTCCTCCTCCTCATAACCTCCTCCTCCTCCTATCCTCCTCCTCGCCAACATGCATTTCTCCTTCCTCTCCTCCCATCCATACCTGTTCTTCTCTCTCTTCCTCCTCTTCCTTCTCTTTCCTATGCCTCCTCCTCCTCCTCCTCATTTCTCCTCCCCTCCTCCTCTCTTCCTCTCTCACTTCCTTCCGATTTGGAGGGAATAGAGGAAAGGAGAGAAAAGCACATGGAGAGAGAGAGAGAGAGAGAGAGAGAGCAGAGAGAGATGCTTCTAAGTGATTTGTACGTTTTTTGTTTGTTTTGTTTTTCCCAGAATCTCGACCAATCACTGCTTCCAGTCAAATGAATAAGAATGAGGGTTAGAGTGTGTGTGTGTGTGTGTGTGTGTGTGTGTGTGTGTGTATGTGTGTGTGTGTGTGTGTGCGTGTGTGTGTGTGTGTGTGTGTGTGTGTGGGTGTGGGTGTGTGTGGGTGTGGGTGTGTGTGTGTGTGTGGGTGGGTGTGTTCATGTGCCCAGCGTTCAAATGTCACCGATCAGTCAATCAGTAATTCAATCAGTCAATCAGGCAGGCAGTCAGACAGTCAGTCAGTCAGTCAGTCAGTCAGTCAATCGATAATTCAATCAGTCAGTCAGTCAAGCCGATCGAGCAGTCAATCAGTCAGTCAGTCTGATCAATCAGTAATTCAATCAGTCGGTCAGGCAGTCAGTCAGTCAATCAGTCAATCAGTCAGTCAGTCAGTCAGAGCAGTCAATCAGTCAGTCAATGATCAAACCCATTGACGTCAATCAGTCAATCAGTCAGTCCAAGTCAATTAGTCAGTCAGTCAATAATCAGTCAATCAGTCAGTCAAACAGTCAGTTAATTTGTTAAAGATGAAAAATACAATAAAGAGATGAATGAATGAATAGATAGATAGATAAGAGAGTGATGGGGTCGTGTGAATGGGAAGAGAGAATACGTGCAGAGAGATTCGAGGGAGGAAAGAATTATATGTAAGTGAAAGAAGTTGTGATTAAGGTTAGTTCAAGGTTTCATCAATCAGGCACACATCAGGCAGTCAGTCAGTCGGTGATCAGTCAATCGTGATGGTCAATCAGTCAGTCAGTCAGGCAGTCAGGCGGTCAGTCGATCGATCAGTCGGTCAATCAGTAATTCAATCAGTCGGTCGAGCGGTCAGTCAAGTCAATCAGTCATCAGTCGGTCAGTCAGTCAGGCGGTCAGTCAGTCAGTCAGTCAGGCGGGTAGTCGATCCAGTCTGATCAGTCCAGTCGGTCATCAATTAGTCAGTCAGTCAATCAGTCAATCAATCAGTCGGAAGGTGGTGGTCACATTTTAAGGGTAAAAATGCAATAGAGATAGATGAAATAGATGAATGAATGAATCAAGTGATGGGGTCATGAATGGGAAGAATGCGATGAGAAGAGGTTGAGGAAGAATTTATGTATGTGAAGATTTAACGATTGAGTTAGTTCAGTTTACACAATTTTCACACACACACACACACACACACCTGTTTTTTCCATTAATTCGTATTTTTCTTCTTTTTTCTTCTTTTTATTTTTTATTCTGTTTTTTATTCCTTTTTTTACTTATATGTATTTATTTGTTTCATCTGTTTCTATTTTCATTAATTTTCTTCATCATTTCCAATCTTTTTTCTTTATATTTTCCTTTTTTCTTCATCATTCTTCTCTCTCTCTCTCTCTCTCTCTCTCTCTCTCTCTCTCTCTCTCTCTCTCTCTCTCTCTCTCTCTCTCTCTCTCTCTCTCTCGATGAAAACAATAATAATGTGTCAGAAAGATGAAATGTTGGAAATCGAGACGAAAATTTGAAAAGGCAGAACAAACAGAGGAGAGAGAGAGAGATTGAATGGGGAAAGAAGAAGAGAGGAAATTGAGCTGTTCGAAAATAGAAATGATTTTGTTTTGTGTTTCCTGTTGGCCCCTGCTAGTTACATGAGTTACCGCGGGTTTAAATCTCTGACTATAGTGACTACCGTTGTGTTTTTGGCTCTTGCTTGGCTCATGCTTTGCCCTCTCGGTGTTCATAACTACGTAACCTCTTAAGATTTCATTGTTACGCTTTATTACAGACATTTTCTTCCCTTCCACATTAGCTAACATTGTCTTTTTCACCTTCCTTTTGGTGTCTGGCGTACTAACCCTAACACTTTACAGAGTTTCATCCCTTTCACAGACGTCCAAGAACTATCGACATTGGTGTCTGCCTAAGTCTATATACACCAAGTCCCAGTCATACGCAGGTTTGTGGGAGGAGACACGTCCCGAGGCGTGGTTTATACGTGACACTGCTTGGAGCCAAAACTAGAGAATGTAAGGAAACGAGGTTTAGAAAACGAGGAAAAGGCGTGCTAATTTAAATCAATCACTTCAACATGCCTCCTCTCACCCCACACCGCCGTTTGTAGTCATTCGGAATTACAGTCACACCAATATGGCACAATAAAAGACATATTTTTCGTCAGTGAAGCGCCTGAACGCGCTGTGAAACAGAAAAAGCGAATGCACATCAGAGTGCACATACGGCCCCAACTTTGAGTCACCCCTGAACTAGCAGGTATTTTTCTTTGCTCAAGTGACGTCATTCGCTGCTCCGCCCCTTGACTTGACTTGGTATATATAGACTTCAGGTGTCTGCCTCTTGCCAACCGCGCTGAAGTGAAGGATGATTAATTCGGACGAAACATGTGGGTAATCTTCAATACACGCGAGAATGACTTAAAAATCGAATTAGTGTGTTTAAAATGGGACTCGAACCTCGTCCACGCTGTTCCTCAGAACCAAACCACTCGGCCACCGCATCCAAAATAGTAAAGGAAATTAAAATTGTTACGTGTTTAACTTTGAAATATAAGGCAAAAATGTGAAAAATGTGAGCCGGCAGAGTATGACGAAGCGAAAACCCGCGTGGAAATTGATTAAAAAAATGAAAATGCGGACGAAAAAGACAAAAAAAAAAGTACGTCACTATTTTGAGGCGTGGGCAGCCGTAGTGCCAAGAACATCAAATTAATTACGTTTCTTCGTATTCCGTGATCGTAAATTATTACTTACGTCTAATGATTCTAGGGGTGAAGTTACGTGTTTTATATATATATATATATTAGCCTTAAGTATTGCCACACTCTCTCTCTCTCTCTCTCTCTCTCTCTCTCTCTCTCTCTCTCTCTCTCTCTCTCTCTCTCTCTCTCTCTCTCTCTCTCTCTCTCTCTCTCTCTATCTGTGCCTTTTCTGGAGGACCTGGTGCCTACCTACCAACTCAAACCCAGAACTCCAGTAGGACCAGAAGAGCTTGTACGTTACGTTGTTGGATGTAGTGGGTCTGGACACAGCCTGTGGAATTGGCCTATATTTCACACACTTATAAGTCCTAGGCCCCTCCTGGCCGATCCTTTGCAGTACTGCACATGCCAGTAAAAGTAAGTCGTGAGCGTCAAGCGTCGTCATGTATGCAACGCTGTCCTGCCTCATTGCTGGTGACGTCGCTACCCGCCCCACCATGGGTATACAGGACCTGCGACGCTGACCCAGCTAGAAATGGACCTTGCTCTCGGTGACGACACGTGGTATGGCCCATGTCAACCGCCGAACGTCACTGGCCACCCTTAGACCACATCAGGCTGCCGCTACGTCATCATCCCACCCCACGAGCCCGAGCCAATCTCACGCCCCTCTTACTGCCGTCGCCAATAAGCGCCGTGTCGACTCCTCGTCCGACACCAGTACCGACTCACTGAGACCCCCAGCCCTCAAGACTCTGAAACACAACAACGAGATGCCCTGCGCATCAGTCACCTGCAACTTACTATCGCCTGCAGGTCAGCCATCCCCTTCTGACACGCGCGGGCGGCCCCGCTGCACTCCCCTGCTAAAAGGCCCGCCACACGCATCCGCCAGCGCCCATAACCCCTTCTTCCCTGCCGCCACCACCTCCCCAGTACACCTGCCCCTGTCCAGCCAGCGTTTGCGCCGCAGGCAGGAGACTATGCAAAGCTCGTTTTCCCCAGAGCAGCCCGTCGGTGGAAACAGGAAACTACGGTGGTTGTCAGGAACTCAACAAAGTCTTCCAGTTAGATCGTTGTCTGGCTGAGGGGTGTGAAAATGTCTGCTGTGACGTCGCGCTTCGTCTACATCTCAAAGGCCTGGCGGGGACATCATGCCGGGCGAGTCATGTGGCTGGAGAGTTTCTGTCTCCCTAAAGCTTGACATGCAGGACTCCTGAAGGCCAAGGAAATATCCTAGCTACCTTGTCAATGCAAGGTATCCGGTTGGAGTCGCACCATCGCTGGCCAAGGAACTGATCCAGGTCCATTCACTCGACGATTCCATAGTAAATGGGAGCCCATCAACCGTATCGTGGCACCTGGAGTCTGCCTTCCCTCCTCCGTCCTCCGTTGAGTTCAGTTTTTACCCTTCGCTTCAGCGCTGCCATGAGGCTTCGCAGACTGGAAAATGATAAACCAACGTGTTGTTACAGATGCTGGGGATTGGCCATATCTCCCACTACTGCTCTTCATCCAAGAAATGTGCTTGGTGTGCTCAAGCCCGACGATACACTTTTTACCTGCCCTCACAGTGCCCTCACGCCATGCCACCCTCTTCTGCGTCATCAGCCACCAATGAGTCACCCATGCAGTCCGCGCCCGACACCGCTCACTGGGAATGTCCTCGGTGCCATGAAAAGAGAGGGTGAATGTGTGGCATGGATGTACTGCAAGCGCCGGAAGTCAGCCCTGCCTCCTCCCGCTCCCCGCCACCGTTGGTCCGCTCTCGCTCCCACTGCGCCCACTGCTACAAGCGCCTCAGCCTCGACCGCACACCATGCCCAAGTTGCCTTGGCCGTGACGCCATGTGTCCTCCCTTACATCGAAGTTAACAGCGTAACAGCGCGGATTGATTCCTCAGTCTCGACTGGATGAATTTGGCAACTAAATTCACCGCCGCAGAAGCCCAGCTCGACTTACACTTGTTGAGTGCCACACGAGCCTGATCACCAATGTCACCTCCTCACCAGGAGGTCAGCACACTCGTTGATACCGTAGAGACCGACCGATGAGAGGCGCTGGCCTCCTCCTCCTTCACGTGGAGCACGGCGCTCTGCGCGGCATGACCACCCCCCACCATACGCTTGTGGTTCCGACTTTACATCCTGGAAGTGAGACCTCCAATGGAACAATGGATCTCAGGAAATCATCTCTTGGAATGCGCGTGGCATCAGGAACGTCGCCGAGGCTCACCTTCTCTGAAGGGTTATGTATACCAACATCATCCATCGGTCATCTTTATTCAGGAAGCGTTTGTTGGTCCTCTGCTGGGTGATAGAAATGCTCCCCCGCTTACTGGTTACGTGCCTATGCGGTCACAATGAGAATGGACTCATCAGCTACGTTCACGCTTCTGTCACTCATAAACTCATACGAACATCAGCGGGTGCGGACGCGACATACCAACTGCTGGAAATAACTTTTGGGGTGGCAAGCTTCGTCTGTGTGTGTACTCCGCCCCAGGGTATACTATTGGATGACCTGCCACCATCGCCTCACGGCATGATATACATGGAGAGCGACTTTAATGCCCGTCACCTGACCTTGGTGACGCCTCCCAGTCCCGAATCGAAATGAATGGGCCCCTTACACTTCTCAAGCTTCACATCAGAAGACCGACCGACTTTCGACCGCTGGGACACTGGCGGGCCACCCACTCACACAGGGGAACCTTGGATTACATCATCATCCGGAATCTTGTGGCGTCCCATGTCATCAGTATTTCATCTGTCCCTGTGCTTTTCTCAGACCATATTTGCCCTCAGATTTCACTATTCCTGCCGTCCACTACTACCTGTCCACACACTCATGCCCGCGTCCACCATTCCCCTAAATGCTGTCCCACTTACATATCTTACATTGCTGACCGCCCTGCTTCACTACCTTCACTTTGCCTCCCCTGATGAACTCTACTCTTCCTTGTACGGTCAACGCATGACTTCTACCCCAATGATATGTCACCAGACCGCACATTAAAGCCGCCCCAGGTTGCCACCAAAGTTCAATGATCGATTACTTCGGAGGCTGAACAGAAGGCAGTGCAGGATGGCCTTGCGCTTTCAAGACACCCAACTCCCGACCATCTTTATCAGGTACCAGCGCTCCAGAGACGACTTTGTGGCCTTACAACAGTGTGTTCAGCAGCAAAGATTCATGGCAGTCACTCACCCAGCAACCCAAATCACCTCACTAGCGTGGGTTCCATGTGGCACCTCATCAATAAGCTCGTCCCAAGAAGAAAGCCCACTTGCTCTCCACCACTCCCCAGCTGGTATGCTCGGTCCCTTAATGGAAAGCTTGGTCCGAACAGTCCAAGAACCACCAGCCTCCCTGCGCCTGTTCAGGACGCTCTCGCCACTGGAGCCTGCCTTCGTTCCCCTACGCCTGATGGATGCACTGTTGCGCACAGATGAAGATGATGATGTTCCAATCACCGACGATGAGCTCCAGCGTGCCCTCCTCTGAAAGGCAAGTCAACAGCCCCGGGGAGGATGGCATCACATACGCTTTGTTCTGCGTCTTCTCCAGCAGGTCCCTAGCAACCCTCTTCTTCGCCTCTACAATCTCTGCTTTCTTAGAGGACACGTGCCTCCAGCGTGGACTTCCATATCATTGTACCCCATCCCAAGCCTGGCACTGACAAGTTCCAATCCCTATCTCACTGACGTCGATAGCTTCAGCAAAGGCAGCTTAGCAGAGCGTATCTTCCTCGCCCGTCCCTAATGCACCGTCTCAGCCCAACCTCTCTAACAGACTCTATGGTTTCCTGCCGCATGAGAGGGACTCACCACTGCCCTCCCTGAGAAGCTTTACGCCCGCCTCTCCTCCACCAGTGTTGTTGCATTCCTGGATCTGAAGAGTGCATTTTGATATTGCAAACCGAGAAATCATCCTTGATCAACGTTGACTTTGGCGTGAAAGGACGTTTGCTGAGAGAGTGGATCCGAGGGTACCTCTGCCAGAACTGCTCAGAGTCCTTTTTCAAGGAGAGTGCAGCACCTTACTGGCTACAGTGTGGGCACTCCCCAAGGGAGGTGTTCTCAGTCCATTTTGTTTAATGTTCTTATGCACGTCCTCTCTCTGCTGCCCTAACATCCCAGGAACTACAAGTGACCTATTAACACCGATGACTTTTGCATTCACTCATCCTCTCCACAAAGATCTCAGCTCCTCCTTAACAGTTTTCAATGATGCATCTACTACATGTGGACTTGTCATATCTCCAGAGAGAGAGCAGAATCTTCTCATATCGTATCCCAAAACGCTTCCAGATTTTTACATTGGGAGGTAGAGTTGTCCCTCGCTGCACGCAGTACCTCTACCTGGGGGCACCTGTTAGGATAACCCCAGCCATACCTGCGCGGCAACATCCACCCCATCGTTCAGAACCTCCTGGACAAGCTGCAGCAGTGCTTCGCTCCCGTTAAATGGCTTGCCCCTAACAATGCCACTGGAATCTCCATTCATATAGCCAAGACCATCTACACACTGTTCCTGCGCTCTGTTGTTGACTACCTTTCTCCTGCGTTATGTCAGCTTCCACCATCATCATGAGCCATGAAGATTCCAAAACAGGGTCATGAGATTTATTCTCAGTTGCTCAGTCTCTACCAGGGTTGTCAACATGCAGTCTGAGCTCAACCTGGCACTGTGGACCGAATCTACACTAATGCCACCTACTTCACCGTAAAGTGTCTGCGCTTTCCCCACCTTGCACCTCACTACTCCAACGTCATCAGAGCAGCATTGGTCCCGAACGCACCAGGACACCTGATTCGACCGGGTGCCGCAACCTCATCAAGGGGTGTGTGCCACGCTAATCAGGCTCAACATTAATGTTCCTGCTGCAGACGTCATAACTCTCCGCCTTGGCGTGTGCCTCTACCAATTGTCTCACTCCTGCCTCAAAAGCTGATCTTCCGGCCTGCAGAAACAATTGGCCCTGGAGACGATCGCCAATGTGGCCAATACTGTTCCTTCTGCTCCTCATCTCTACGTTGACGGATCCGTGCAGCCAGATGGGGTGCAGCGTGTGCCGTGTTCTCTCCCACCATTGGACCGCCAGGAGGTGGCAGGTGTGCCGGCCGCAGACTCGCCAATTCGTATAGGTCTACCTATTGTGAGCTTCATGGCCTCCTGGAGGCCGTGACTCTTCTTATTCAGGAAAGACTGAATGGTGTGATTGCCTGCGACTCCAAGTCGGCGCTTCATACGCTCTCTCCTCTCCGCGCCATTGTGCCTCAGTGTAGTGAATAGGATGCTATCAGTTAGCCATGGCCGCGATTATT
>NC_066520.1:6106245-6131245 GCF_024679095.1 Eriocheir sinensis
GATTTTACATTAATCAGAAGACTCCAAACGTCGCATTTATACTCTAGTTGATATTAAGTTGAAGGAAGTGACGGTCGAGCTTATTTTTGAAGGAGTCAATCGTGTTACACTGGACCACTGATGATGGGAGCTTATTCCATTCTCGCACTACAACGTTGGTGAAGAAAAATTTTGTGCAGTCTGAATTTACTTGTCTACATCTGAGTTTTACGCCATTGTTCCTCGTGCGCAAAGTGTCATCGATCATAAACAATGCTGATCTGTCTACATTCGTGAAACCATTAAGTATTTTAAAACATTCGATCAGTTTTCCTCGGAGGCGACGTTTCTCCAGAGAGAACATGTTAAGGGTAGAAAGCCTTTCTTCGTAGGATTTGTTGCGCAAGGAAGGGATAATTTTCGTTGCCCGACGCTGAACACCTTCTAATTTAGCAATATCCTTTGCATGGTGGGGAGACCAAAACTGTACCGCATATTCCAAGTGGGGTCTGACTAAACTGTTGTAGAGCGGGAGTATTACATCTTTATTCTTAAATAAAAAGTTTCTTTTAATGAAGCCCAACATTCTGTTCGCTTTATTTGCTGCATCGATGCATTGCTGTGAGAATTTGAGGTTTGACGCGATTTTGACCCCCAAGTCCTGACGCATTGAACGCTTTTGAGTTTAACGCCGCGCATTTCGTAATCAAACTTCTTATTCCTCGTTCCAACTTGAAGGACCTGGCACTTGTCTACGTTAAAGGGCATCTCCCATCTATCCGACCAAGCTGAAATTTTGTGCAAATCCTCTTGGAGGCCTTGCCAGTGAGAACCGAGTTACCAATCTTTGTGTCGTCTGCAAATTTACTAATGCGGTTATTGAGTCCAACATCCACGTCGTTGATGTAAATAATGAAGAGCACTGGGCCAAGAACCGAGCCCTGAGGGACGCCACTAGTGACCGGCGCCCACTCTGAGTTAAATCCGTCAATCACTACTCTTTGTTTGTTGCTCAACCAATTCGCGTCAATACCTATTTGCTTTAATTTGTAAAGTAATTTATGATGCGGGACTTTATCAAACGCTTTCTGGAAATCAAGATAGACTACGTCCAGTGATTTGGTTACGTCATAAACAGTGAAGAGGTCGTTATAAAAGGTTAATAGATTTGATAGGCAGGATCTTTTGTTTCGGAAGCCATGTTGTGAGTCCCCAATCAATGAGTGGCAAGGTAACTCACAGTTTCGTCTCTAATTATGCCCTCAAGTAGCTTACCTACAACCGAAGTTAGACTAATGGAACTGTAATTACCTGGTACTTTTTTGTCTCCTTTCTTAAAAATCGGTGTCACGTTAGCCTTTTTCCAATCTGAAGGGACAATGCCTTGTCGCAAGGACATATTGAATACGGTTGTGAGGGAGGAGAGTATTTCGCTCTTTGTTTCTTTCAGCAGAGTTGGATATACTTTATCAGGTCCATGACTTTTATTTGTTTTAAGTGATTTGAGGGCTTTAAGGACTTCATCAGGTTTTATTTCAAAGTTAGACAATGCATGCTCAGGATTTACATTAGTACTAACTGGTGTTGGTGGTGGTGACGGGAGGACTGTTATTATTAAACACCGAGGAAAAGTAATTATTTAATAGGTTTGCAACGTGTTGGCTGTCAGTCACTAGAGATAGGGTAGGAAGGGAGGGAAAGAGAGAAAGAGAGAATGAGAAAGAGCAGGAAAGAGAAGAAATAAAGATAAAAATATATTGGGAAAATAGAAAAAAGAAAATAAAAATGAGAGGGACAGAGGAGGAAGAAGAGAGAAAAGAGAGAGAATGAGAAAAGAGGAAAGAAAGAGAAGAAATAAGAGAAAAATAGATTGGAAAAATAGAGAAAAATAAAGAAAATAAAAATGAAAATAAAAATGTTGGTAAAATGATTGATGTTTAAGTTTGTTTATGTATTTATTTGTTTGTTTGTTTGTGTAATGTTAGATTCGTTAGATGTATTTATTTATAGTCAATCATTCATACATTTTTTCTATCAATCTATCTATCTGTCTATCTACTCATTCGATCATTTACTCACTTATTTATTGGGCGATTCATGTCTCTATCTCTTTATTTTTAGCTATCTGTATCTATCTATCTTTATCTGGTATTCATTTTTGTTTAAACTATCTTATTTTTGTTATTTTCTGTCTATCTATTATATCTATCTATCTGTCTATCTATCTATCTATCTGTCTATCTATCTCTGTTCATCTCGATATCTTGTAATATCTTTTCTTTTTATCTATCCTTATCTTTATCTGGTGCTCATTTTGTGTATAGATTCTTATTTTTTTGTTATTTTCTGTCTATCTATCTATCTATCTATCTGTCTTTCTATCTATCTATCTCTGTTCATTTCATATCTTCCTATAAATCCGTCAATCTGGTAATATTTTTCTTTATCTTTTTATCTCTTTGTATCTATCTATCTGGTATTCATTTTTGTGTATAGTATCTTATTTTTTTGTTGTTTTCTTTCTATCTAATATATTCATCTATCTATCTATCTTTCTGTCTGTCTACCTGCCCTACGAAGGGAAAAAACGAAGAAAAAAAAATCAAAATCTTGTAATATTTTTTTCTTTGTATCTATCTTTATCTGGTATTCATTTTTGTGTATAGTATATTATTTTTTTTTGTTTTGTCTATCTCTTATATTCATCTATCTATCTTTCTTTCTGTCTGTCTGTCTGTTTACCTGCCCTTCAAGCCTCCCCTTCAAGGCCGCTGTCACAGGTAAGTTCTTGGAAGGGAAAGCGAATCACGGTATACCTGTTGAACCTTACCTGTGATGTTGCCATGGTTGTCCTCCTCATCTTGCTCCTCTTTTTTTACTGTTTTTTTTTATTTTCTCGTTTTATTTTATTTTTCTTGTTTCTGTTTTTTCTTCTTGTTTTTTTCTTTATTTTTTTCTTCGTGCCTTTCGCTGGAATTATTTTTTTTTTCTCTTTCTTTTTTCTCTTTTTTATTTTTCTTAGTTATTTTTATCATCATCATCATCTATCTTTTACTTGTGTTATGTTTTCTTCTTTTCCCTCTTCTTCCTTTCCTCTCTTCTCCTCTTCCTCTTCTACTTTAGATAAGCGAGAAAATAGACCAATCAAACACACACACACACACACATACACACACACAGGAGGGACACACACACAACGCATCAGGGTGGAAACATACAATCAATCGGACACACACACACACACACACACACACACACACACACACACACACAGGGAACTCCATGACCGAAGCGATCGTCCGTGTTTCCGCGTTATATTCAAACTATGTATCTGCGTCATACATCCGGTTTGCGTAACAGAGTATGTGTATTGCGTCGTGCATGAATTTTTGTGGTGTTTGGATGGAGGATGTGTGTGTGTGTGGTATACTTTCAATGTGTGTTTTGCGTTTGTCTATCTATCTATTTGTCCTTCTGACTGTCATTTTTTTTTTTCCTCTTAGTCCATTTCCTCTTCCTCCTCTCGTTTTCATTTTCCTCCAATTCCTCTTACATTTTTTTCCTATTTTTCCTATTGTCTTCTTTATCTACTTTGTCCTCTCACTCTTCCCATATTTTATCCTGGCATCCTTTCCTTCTTTTTTATTTTTATTCCTCTCCTCTCCTTCACACTTCGCTTCTTCATCGTTCTCTGTAACCTTTCCCATTTTTCCTACATTTTCATTCCTACATTTTATTCCTCTTCTCAAATTTTTTCCTTTTTTCTCATTACATATTCCCTTTTTCTCTTCCCTCTTCTATTCTTCCTTATTTTCCATTTTTGCTATTCATGTTTCCTCCTATTTACTCCTTTTTCTTTATTACTTTCTTTCCAATCTTTATTTTTCCCTTCTCATCTCATATTCCTTTTTTTCTCTACTCTCTTCTATTTTTCTATCTTTCATATTATTATTATTATTATTATTATTTCCACTCTATATATTATACTATTTATTTCCCCTATAATATCCCAAGAGTAGACAAACAGGGAGGTAAACAAACACATAGATTCCTTACAAAACACGTTTACTTATTCATAAAAGTATAAAAATAATGCATTGCTGAAATTTGAGGTTTGACGGAAACACTTGTCAAATTCCACGTATACAAATTCTTAAACCACGTACAGAAATTTTAACACTAACAAATTCACATCCACATACAAAATTTTAAACATACGAGTAAAAGTAGTCTTTGGCACATATATTTTGGCACTGTGAAAGATTTGACACCAGTTTGGCACTTGAGATTTGTGACATTATCAGACATTTTTTGAGTTAGGCAGAATTTTTGAAGCAAAGACTTTTAAACATTTTAGATATTTTTCGCATTGATTTGGCAAGAATTTTTGACACTAAAAGACATTTGTAACACCGATTTGGCTGACACTTTTGGCAGACATTTGGTACATAGTATTATATTATGAGTTGTTTGTAGTTAAAAAATAATGTGTCTTTGCTTATTGATATTTCATGTATGAGTGATTTTTATGACTTGCAAACACACACACATTTAAGGCAATAGGTAATAAATGTGATAATAATAATAGTAATTTATAAAAAAACTATATAAAATAGATAAATAAAAAGCTGCTCTAACGAACGAACGAACGAATAAACGGAATAAACGGATTAAACGAAGTGAAATCAACAGAAAAAAAAGAAAAAAAAGGAAAAATATGGACATGAGCGAAACGGAGAAGAGAAATAATGAAACAGAAAGACAGAAAACAATCATATTTTTTTCTTTTCACTCATTTCCTTTAATTTTCACAAACCGACTCAGGAGTGAACGATCAAGATATTCTAGGAAGGAACTAAGATAAGAAAAAAAGAAAAAAAGAAATTATACCCTTCTATATCCTTCCCTAAAAAGTCCTATACACAAGAGGTTGATTTACAATAGGTTCCGATCTTATGGGGTGGGAATGAAGGGAGAGTTCTGAGCAGCTGGGAAGAAAGGGGTTGGATTCTTCTAGGTTGGGAAGAAGGTGTTTCGATTCCACTGGATGGTATCGAAGTGGGTGCATTCTAAGTGGCTGGGAAGGAAGAGGTTGGCTGTTAAGGGTTCAAATCTCATGGGTTGGCTTCTAAGAGGTTTAGAATGCTCAAATCGCCTCTCAAAGAACTCGTTATCAGCTTCCTCATCAGCGTAGGATCGAACACTTCAGCATCGGGATTGAGGGCGCGTAGAGGATGAGATAAAGTTTACATCAGTGTCGCCAATGTGTGATTGAGTTACCTGTGGGTCGCTCCTCCTCTCTTTCTCCTCCTTTTCCTTCTCCAGCGTGTTCGTGTTTCCGTCGTTGTGTGAGTCAGGTCGTTCTCGAGGTCTCCGTTTCGCGGTTTTCCCGTTTCGCCAGCTTGTTTCGCAGCCATGAGACGATCCAGCGTTTGGTGAGGTGTGTTTCAGTTTCGTGGAAGGCTGTAAAGGAAAGAAAAGAAGGTTGAGTTGAGTTATGAGGTTGGGAGTGAAACTTTCAATTATTGGTTTTCGTGTGGGCGCGTTTCAGTTTCGAAGGCCGTAGAGGAAAGGTTGAGTTCCACGTTTCAGCTAAAGGAAAAGGGTAAATTTTCCTCTACGTGACCAGACAAGAACTGATCAGGTTTATATTTTTCTGATTGAGGATTGATTTTAACAGAATAACATTGGCTTGGTATAATGAACAAGTAAAGTAAATCCAGAATATCAAAGAAACAGAAAATTAAGAGAAAAAAGCAAGACAATTAAAGAAAATCGAAGTGTTGACTTGGTATATTAGTAACTGCTTTCCTCGAATGCAAAAATAAAGAACAAGCTGAATTTAGTCAACAACGAAGACTGAAATTAACAAAGCAAAGCATCTGATCAGAGTAAGGAAAACAGAGTATCAGAATAGCAATATCAATATCAAGGACAAAATCAAAAGAAAACAGATATTAAAAACAAAAGCAAGAAAACAAGTAAAGGAAATCAAAGGAAAAAAATAAAAAAAAGAAGGAAAGGACGGTCAGGAATAATGGTAAATAAAGTAAACAAATAAAAAAAGGAGACGAAGTAAATAAAGAGAAAAGTAAAAAAGGAAAGGATGGTCAAAGATTATGGAAAGAGGAAAATAAAAAAAAGACAATATGGAGGAGAAAAATTGAATTGAGAGAGAACAAAGTAAATAAAGACAATAATTGAATTGCTTATAACTGATCAGAATGAGGAATAGAAGGCAACAAAACAACACGTGGCATTACCTAAGTTTGACGAGGAAGAACGAAAAACAAAAGGATGGTCAAGAGGACAATATAAATAAGAGGAAATGTGAATTACTTACAGTCAGAAAGGAATAGAAGGCAACGTGGCTTTACCCAAGTTTGACAGGACATAAGGAGACTACAAGGGCAAAACGACTAAAAACAAAACAAGTAACTTACCTGTAGAAGAAGATTAGTAACACACAGACGACACATCAGCAGCAAAGCACTCCATCAGTCAATTAATAAAGGGAAGCAGCAAATTAAACAAACAAATAAAACAGGTTAAATCTTTATTATTTGGAAGCAGCTGATGACAAGTTCAGTTAGGTTGGGTTACGCCTTTATGAAGCAGCACATTGGGGCGGAACTACAGCATTGGTTATAAGCATGTCAGGTTATAACATAAGTATTGGAGTATTTAATGTTGGTTTGGGATTGTATAAGGTAAGTAAGGTTGTTTTGTTAGGTGGTAAAACGTTTTGGAACAGGTGTATTGAGGTAACAGTTGGTTTGTTAGGTGGTAAAACGTTGTGGAATAAGTTTGGGTTATCACTTAGTTAATATAGAAAGGGTTATAGCATATGTTAAAGCATTTTGTATTAGGGTTGTATTAGGTTATAAGTATGTTTGTTGTTGTTGTTCTAATTATTGGGTATATTAATGTTAGTATAATTAGTTGTTTGGTATTGTGTATTGAGGTAAGTCAGGTTTGGTTGTTAGGTGGTAAAACGTTCTGGAATAGGTTATATGTTTAGAGTTGGTTAGGTGTTAAAGCATTTTGTATAGGTTTCTTGAGGTATAGCAGTTAGCATGTTATATTAGGTATAGGTTCCTCATATCAGAGGCAGCGTTAGACCACACATTGGTAAGGATCACACACACATGGACAGAGGCACACAGCAATGGCAGGAAGGAAGCACATGGCCACGAAAAAATGCATGGCGAACAAGTAAAAATGTACAAAAAAGTACAAAGCCACAGAAAGCTAAAAAGAAATGGACAAATTAAACAAAAGAGGACTGACAAAAGCTTAAAAAATGAAGACAACCCCCAAACAAAAAGAACTGAGACCGGAAGTTAAAGAAGACAGTTTAAAAGAAAAAAACATGAACAAACCTCCCCCCAACCCACCCACCCCACCATACTAAAACAAGGGCAAGAACTGAGACAGCTAAACAGACTACATTTCCCGCCGGCGCGTCTGAGGCAACTACCGCTGCTCCAGGTCGTGCAAGCAGGATGCCAGGCGATAGGTGAAAGCCACAGACAAAGCAATCACACTGTAGTAAAGCGCTTCAGACCAGTTATCCAACACCTCCTGAATCAAGCCGGCGCCCGTGAAGACAACCAACACAAACACGTAACCTTTGCCGACATCACAGATAAACCGACGCATCTCAAGCCCTCACCTGCTCTTTCACTAGCTCGAGGTCGTCCTCAGTAGCGGGGCTGACCTCAGTAGTATACCCTCCGTCAGTTTCGTCGACCTCCGTGGAGTTGTACGGCCCAACCAGAGTCGAGACCACGCTGAAATAAACCGAGCCGTCCTCTGCCTTCCTCTCCTCAATGGTCCTGTTCACCACCATGGGCACGCCGCCGTATTTGACCACTTCCAGGGATGAGTTGGTGTAGGTCACGTTGTACTTCTTGGCTCGGAACACAGGGATGAAGGAGTTGAAGCCAAACAGATCGCCAAAGCCAAGGAGGCCTCGTGCGCTCTCCCTGTTGGACGAGTCACTTTCCCCGCCGTGGCTGGCTCCTCCCTCGCTGCTGTCTCCTTCGTTCGTTCCCTGGGTCTCGTCACGTCTGCCCAGGCCGAAGATTCCTGTGGGAGAAGGGAGGCCAGTTAGAATTGGATGAGAAAGAAAACCAGCGAGGAAATGACCAGGGAATGAAGTGGATGACACTGAAGAGATCGAGTCACAAGAGTTGGCTGCAATGGGTTTAGTCTTGCTGCAGAACTATAAAAAAAAACAGCAAAGAAGTCTCCAAGAAGCCAGTCAGGGGAGAATGAGGAATGAGAAAGGTAGTTGAGGAAGTTGAAGAGGAAAAAGAATAAGAAAAGAAAGACATAAGTAAAGAGCGGACGAAGGACAAGCAGCGTGACTCATGCAATGCCGCCAAGGACACAAAACTCAGCCACACGCGATGTCCTAGAAGTTTCGTCACGCTTCCTTCCGCGTGATCAAGAACCGTGACAGAAATATCTCCAGCGGAACACCGGACATCCCAATCCCCTTGACCTCCCTCAGACCACCCATGCATTCCAGAGTTGTTTTGAAGCAGAAATGTTTTACCGAGAATAAGAAAAGTTGTGGAGGTAAATTGTAGCCTTGAGCGAAGATAAACGAGAAACTTTGGTGTGTTTCCGTATGTAGTGTATCAACTTGAAGATAAACGAGAAACTTTGGTGTGTTGCATGACAAGTGTTTCCGTATGTAGTGTATCGCGTATTGTGGGTTAGAGGAAAGGAGCGCACACAACTTAAAAATGAAAGAATGCGTAAGTGGTCGAGAAGGAACAGGAAAAGAAAGACAAATTAAGGAGAAAAAAAAAAATGAACAGGGAAAAAGTAGAGTCGAAAATCATCAATTATCAGGAAAAAGAAAAACGGAAAGAAACCAAATTAATTAAAATGGAAGTGGTCGAGAAAGAAGAGGTAAGAGACAAATTATCAGGAAAAGAAAAAAAAAAAAAAAAGGTAGAACAAATAAAACCCCAAACACAATACTCACTGTTAAAGAAGTTCCTCAGGCTGCCGAAATCGCGAAGGCCAGGAATGTAAGCATACACGCCGTCTCCAGTACGGATACCACCTTCACTTCCTTCACTTCCTTCACTTTTAGTCCCGCGCCCCACCACCTCAGCGTCTCCCTCCGCGCCTGTGGGAAGCGAGAGGTTAGGGAGGAACAGAAGGGAGATTGGTGAGGGAAGGGGGAACGGTTTTGGGAGGGAGAAGGGATTACTGGAGAGAAGTTGGGTATGGCAAGCGGCGATACAGGAAGGAAGAAGGGAAGGGAGATTAGGGAGAGGGAGGAACAGAAGGGAAATTGGTAAGAGGGAAGGGGGAACGGTTATGGGAGTTGGGTATGGCAAGCGGAGATACAGTAAGGGAGGATGGAGGGAAGGGACTCTCCAAGGGAAGGGAGATTAGGAAAGGAGGAACAGAAGGAGTTTACAGAGAAGATAGAATAGAATGGAGGATTATTATGGGGAGTAAGGATGTTGAGGAGATAAGAGATTCTGTACTGTTAGATGGAGAGATGTGAGAAATATATGCTGAGATAGATACAAAACGGAGAAAGGAAAACAGGAAATCCAGGAAAACAAAGCAGGGGAAAAAATATGGTAGAATAAAATGTTTGGAAAAGAAAACATAAGGATAACATTGAGAAAGGAAGGAAAACAAGGAACTAGAAGTAAATAAAACGAAATATAGTAGAGAAAAAGAGGAAGGAAAAACTGAATATCAAGGAAAACAAAAGAAAAACAGAAATTAAAGGACAGAAATAGAAGAGAAAAACAAGTAAAAAAATTAAAGGAAAGAAAATAGAAAGAGAAAAACAAAAGGTAAAAAAAACAAAGAAAAACAACAAGAGTAAAGAGAAAAATAGAGAAAAACAATAGTAGAGAAAAACAAAAATAAAGAAAAAGGAAAAAAACAAGTTACTTACGAGCTGGAGCCGGACCTGGACCAGCAAGGACAGCGGTGGCGGCGAGGAGCCCCATGAGGAGAACACTGACAAACTGCATCTTGCTTACTTGAGTGACTTGTTTAATTTTCTGCTTACTTTCTTCCACTCCTCTCTCTCCCTCGTGCTAAAACTTCAGTAGGACAAGGGCGTACAGAGGACCTTTCAGTAGCTTCTCCACTTGGGGACTGATGATTCTTCGGTCAGTTCGCCTCCTTTTATACCCGAAGGTCCAAAGAGTTGCCAGATGTTCTTTAAGCCTTCCCTGAGTCACTTCTGTATTAATCCCTCCCGCCTCTGCCTCCCTCCCTCCCTCTCTCTCTCTCTAGTCAGTTTCCGGTTGCGTTTGTCTCTCTCTATCTCTCTCTTTCTCTCTCTAAATTTGGTGTTTTGGGTTGAAGTGATCCAATGTGTGTGTTTGTGTGTGTGTTCGTTTGTTTAATTGGTCAGGTGTTAATTAGATCTCACCTGTATATGTTAAGTTAATTTTCCTGTTTTCTTTTCATTCTTTATTTATTTCCTCGTCATTTTTTTTACTTGTTTTATTTGTTTTGTTTTTTGTTGCTTCGTTTTTTCTTGCTTTTCCTTTTATTATATTTTCCATTCGTTATCGTTACTTGCTTTTCTCATTTTCATGCTTCGCTTTCTCCTGTAAACTAAGATGGTAGGCCTAACCTGTGTCTTTATCACCTGCCTGACCTCATGTTAATTAGTCAGGTGTTAATAATTAGACCTCACCTGTTTTTATTTTTATTTTTCATTTGTATTTCTCGATTATTTTTATTTACCTGTATTTTTTATCATTAGGCCTTACCTGTCTATCTTATCATCACCTGGTCTGAAACGTTTAAGATTTGGTTAGTAAAGAGAGAGTGAGAGTGAGAGAAAAAACGTTGCAAGGATAGTGAATGAAGGTGAAAGTCAGGTGATGTTAATTGGCCTTACCTGTCTATCTTATCACCTGGTCTGAAACGTTTAAGATTTGATTAGTGAGAGTGAGAAAAAAACGTTGCAAGGATAGTGAATGAAAGTGAAGGTCAGGTGATGCTAATTAGGCCTTACCTGTATCTTCTTCACCTGGTTTCGTAACGCTTGAGATTTGATGAGTAAATATTTGACGTAGGTGAAAGTGATTGACGTTCATTTATAAATATATTAAATTTAATCAAATATAGACAAGCAAGATGGACAGACAAACACACGAACAGACGCAGACAAAAAAATCGTAAGAATAACTTGTATTGAAATAAAATAAAATAGACAGAACAAAAAAGGAAAATACAGAAAAAATATATAAACAAAAAATAGAAGTTAAAAAATCTAATTATGAGAAAAAGGTGAAAAAGATCAAAGAAAATAGATTTAAAAAAAACATGATAAGCGTTCAACATCACATAATAATAATAATGATAATAATAATAATAATAATAATAATAATAATAATAATAATAATAATAATAATAATAATAATAATAATAATAATAATAATAATAATAAAATACAAGAGGAACAGAAAATTAAAACAGACAGACATACAGACACACATACAGACATACACACAAACAGACATACAAACACACATACAGACATACACACAAACAGACACAAACAGACAGACATACAATACACAGACACATACGGCAAACAGACATACAAACAGACCTTTAAAACAGACATACAACAGACACATACAGACAGACATTCAAACAGACAAACAGGACACGTCATTTGGAAGGCGGAAAAACGTAACTTGAAGGTTAGAAAGAAGAAAATAAGGAAAAGGAAGGAAGTGAAAAACAAAAAAACTATTACGTACATACTTAATATTAAGTCAAAACACACAAACACACACACACACACACACACACACACACACACACACACACACACACACACACACACACACACACACACACACACACACACACACACACACACACACACACACACACACACACACACACACACACACACACGAATAATATATATGAAAAAAAGGAAGAAAATAAAAGAAATTGAAGTTAATAAAAGAAGGAAATGCAGGAAAAAAGAAAGGAAAGAAATGAGATAAAACAGATAAAACAAACAAACAAAAACACGTGACCAACAAAAAAAGAACAACAGTTAAAATAAAAGAAAAGCAAGAAATTGATAACAGAGGAAGGAAGGAAAAGAGAGACAAATAGAGGAAAAAGGAAATTGATAATTGAAGAAAGAAGAAGGAAGGAGAAAACAAGGAAAAGAAGTAAGAAACAAAGGAAAATAACCAGACCAAAGAAGGAAGAAAGTGAACAAGGAAGTTGAAAATAAAGAACCAAACAAGGAAGAGGAAGAAAAGAAGAGGAAGGAAAGAAAATGAATGATACGAATAAGGGAAGGAAAAGAAGGAAGAAGAAAATTGGACAACATAAGAACATAAGAACATAAGAACATAGGGAAACTGCAAAGGCCGGGTGCCTACACCACTGGGCAGCTCAGAATCCCCCACTACTCGCGGTGGGTGAGGTGTGAGTTACAGGGGTTACAGGTGAGGCTTGATCCTCGTTACTTACCAGCCGAGTACTAGAGCACGCATCCAGTACCCCGTCACCTTACTGCACCCACACCTCTGCACTTACACCTGTCGTCCTGAAGGAAGGAAGGAAAAGAACAGAACAAGGAACAGGGAGAAGGAAAATAATGTGAATGATATGGAGAGAGGGAAGGAATGAAGGAAAAGCAATAATGGAAGGAGGAAAAAAATGAAAGAAAGAGAAGAATGAGATAAAGAATTAGAGGAAGTAAGGAGAGAATGGAAGGAGAGGGAGAAAGGATGGAAAAGAAAGTAAATAGGAATAGACGAAGAAAGAAACAAAAAACAAACAAACAGCAAATCAAGAAAGATAAATATAGGAAAAAAACAAGAAAAAATAAAAATGAAAATAAATAAATAAAACTCGAAAAAACATAGAATCCCCCCTCCCACACACACACACACACACACACACACACATAAGGGGCATGGGCAGGAAGGAGAGCCACACACACACACACACTAAAACACACAACACATATGCATAACACAAGCAGGAAGGTCACACACACACACACACACACACACACACACACACACACACACACACACACACATACGTCATACACCAGCGTCACTGAAACTTCCCTGGAAAGCTCAGAAAGCCACAGAGAGAGAGAGAGAGAGAGAGAGAGAGAGAGAGAGAGAGAGAGAGAGAGAGAGAGAGAGGTTGCACTAAGTGGTATGCGATAAGGAGAGGGAAAGGTGTGTTGGTGTGACATGGGAGGAGGAGGAGGAGAGAGGAGGAGGAGAAGAGGAAAAACAGTAGTAAGAGGAAGAGAAGATTCAGAGTATCAAATTTATTATTTTTAGGAAGAATGAGTGATGGAGGAAGAAGAGGAGAAGGAGGAGGAGGAAGAAGAGGAGGGAGGAGGAGGAGGAGGAGGAGGAGGAGGAAGAAGAAAACAGTAGTAAGAGGGGAAGAGAAGATTCAGAGTATCAAATTTATTATTTTAGGAAGAATGAGTGATGAGGAAGAAGAGGAGAAGGAGGAGGAGGAAGAAGAGGAGAGGAGGAGGAGGAGGAGGAGGAGGAGGAGGAGGAGGAGGAGTGGCAGGAAACAGTAGTGGGAGGAAGAGAAGATTCTCAGAGACAATTTACATTTAGAAGAATGAGTGATGGAGGGCAAGAGGAAGGAGGAGGAGGAAGAGAGAGGAGGAGCAGGAGGGAGGAGGAGGAGAAGAGAGGAAGAAGAAAAAACAGTAGTAAGAGGAAGAGAAGATTCAGAGGTATCAAATTTATTATTTTTGCAGGAAGAACAGAGTGATGGAGGAAGAAGCAGGAGAAGGAGGAGAGGAGGAGGAAAGAAGAGGAGGAGGAGGAAAAGAATGCATAGTAATAATTAAAAACAGACACCAGAGTACTGTAATTTGGAGGAGGAGGAGGAAGAAGAGGAAGAGGAGGAGGAGGAGGAAGAAGGAGGAGGAGGAGAAGAGAAGAAGGAGGATTGAATAGAGTGGAATGCTGACAGATGGATGGGAGAGAAGGAGGAAAAAGGGAAGAGGAGGAGGAGGGAAGAAGAGAGAGAGGAGGGAGGAGGAGGAGGATTGAATGGGGAGTGGAGCTTGTGACTTGAAGCAGTTGGATGGGTGGGAGAAGGAGGAAGGAGGAAAGGAGGAGGAGGAGGAGGAAGAAGAAGGAGGAGGTGAGAAAAGGTCAAATAGGAGGATCAGATAGAAAAAAAGGCGTGAGTGGAAAAGAGGAGGAGGAGAAGAGGAAGAGGAAAGGAGGAGGAGGATGAGGAGGAGGAGGAGGAGGAGGAGGGAGGAAAATAATGAAAAGTAAAAGCAACAGATAAATTTAGTTACATAATACAGTAATTTTGAGGGAGAGAGAGAGAGAGAGAGAGAGAGATAATAGAATGGGAATAGAATAGTTTGATAGAGGAAAATGAAAAAATGAAAAAACAAAAATAAATGAAAAAAAATTATAGAAAAAAATATATGAAGCAAAATAAAGAAAAAAAATAGTAAAAAAAGAAAACAAGAATTAGAAGAAATGTATGATTGTGTGTGTGTGTGTGTGTGTGTGTGTGTGTGTGTGTGTGTGTGTGTGTGTGTGTGTGTGTGTGTGTGTGTGTGTTGTGTGTAGTATTTTCAGTGTGTGTGTGTGTGTGTGTGTTTGTGTGTGTGTGTGTGTGTGTTCCCATGAAATTATTCATGACTAATACTTTTTGACCAATGCAGCAGTCGTGAGAGAGAGAGAGAGAGAGAGAGGAGAGAGACAGAGAGAGAGAGAGAGAGAGAGAGAGAGAGAGAGAGAGAAGAGAGGGCAGAGGGAGGGAGGAGGAGGAGAGAAGAGAGAGAGAGGGCAGAAGGTTAAACGGAAATAATATAGAGAAGAAATTTTTGGAGGCAGCTATGTGGTAGGTACAGAAATTACAAGGTTAAAGAGGAAATGAGTAAAATCTCTCTTTCTCTCTCTCTCTCTCTCTCTCTCTCTCTCTCTTACTACTAACAACCATCCATCAATGTCACTTGAGAGAGAGAGAGAGAGAGAGAGAGATTGACTTTTGTTCTTTTCGCTTCCTAGACAAAAATAATACATTAGAATTACGTATAAGCAGAAAATAAAAGTAATAGATAATAATAAAAATAATAGAAAATAGCAATTATAATACTGGAAGAGATAAATGAAGAAGAATATGAAGAAGAAGCCATGAAAACGGAAGAAGAAGAAGAAGAAGAAGAGAAGAAAGAAGAAATAATGAAAACGGAAGAAGGAAGAAGAAGACAGGCAGAAGAAGAAGAAAAGCAATAGGAAAAAGAACGCATAAACAAGACCAATAACGAAAAAAAACAAGAAAAAATCCCTTCGTTACGTCAGAATGTTATCATGTCGCTGCTTCTAGGAAAGAAGAAACGTTAGGAAAGGAAGCAATACCCGTAATACATTCTCAACATTAGGCATGATGACAATTTTGGTTGAGGTTTAGAATAATACCCAATCTTGTGATAGCGAGGCACGAGCTGGCGCTGGCGACGGAAAACTATGAAGGTAACATACAAAATGTTCAAAAATATAGCTAGGCTACAAGCGAGTATATTTTTATTTCAAGAATAGATATACAAGTAACGGCATTCATTCGTAAAAACGCATCTAATTGAGGATCACCACGCTAATTATTTGTTTTAGGCAGTATTTACGCCTGTACAATACACATGTCTTGATTTTGAAGTCTGTGTATTAGTAACAAACGACACGTGAAAGCTGAAATACAGCATCAAAGGTCGCACGATTGGCTGTCCAGCCCAACCAATCGTTGCTAGGGTGAGAGTTACCGGAGCTGCTACCATACCGCTGATGAATGCCGGTTTGAAAGATGCCGCAGCTTTGGTAGCGCTCCGCAATGTGAGAGATACCCGAGGCGTGGTTGGTAAGATTGATGAGTCCGGGCCCTGGGAGATAGTATATGATCATAAAGAGTTGGAGACCTGGGTAGGTCTTAAAAGAAATTTTGTCTTCTCATATCAGCTAATTCTAAAGGTCAGAGTGGGTCAATCAGGTTCCAATGAGTGTTTTTAGGTTCACGGTCCAGAAGAAGAATCAAACTACCACCAGGGCCATAAAACTAATCCTGCTCAAAACTCCAACGAATGCCTTGTCAAATATGTGAACTTAAAGGACGGAATGTTTAGCTATACGGCCCCTAGTCACCTAGCAACTACCTGACTGATCATCGGGTGGGAGGGCGGGGGCGTGCTCTCCACCTGGCACAGGATGAGGATGGAAGAGGTGCCCAGGTTGAAGTCAATCCAAACCCTCGGGTAACTCACACTCTGTGGGCCACAGGGAAGAAAAGGATGATCAGTAGCTAATGAAAAAAATATATCAAAATTGTGAAAACTTTCTATTTTTTATTTTTACAGCAAAGGGAGGCAGCTCAAAGGCAATAAGGGGAGAGAGAGAGAGAGAGAGAGAGAGAGAGAGAGAGAGAGAGAGAGAGAGAGAGAGAGAGAGAGAGAGAGTTTTGTTTAGTGAACGCAACATCTGTGGTCATATGCCGGAGAGAGACAGAAGGGGAAGGAATTATAGGAGAAGGGAACAGACCCCAGGAGACGGGACACAACCCCCGATTAATACCTGGTACACTGCTGGGTGGACAGGGGCTACGTAGGGTATTGGAAAAGTCACCAAATTTTTCCACTCCACTCGGGAATTGAACCCGGGCTCTCTCGGTTGTGAGCCTAGTGTGTGAACCACTGCACCACGAAGACCCCATAAAAAAATAAATAATAAATAAATAAATAAAAATCATTAACATTCGTAGTAATAACAGCAGCAGCAGCATACCTTAGGCTTGCACAGCTTGAGGTTCCCAATGTGCATAGTGTAGCAGGGCACGGCGAACACCTGTCGACTGTCCCCAAGCGTGCTGTTGTAGGCGTTCAGGGAGTGTCGGCAGTGCTGGAAGGGGAGCAAACGGGTCACTCACTATACATGCACACACATAAAAAAAATAATTAACCTGGTAGCAGCGGGGATCATGTTTCTTAATGGTCCCTCTAAGCGAGAAAATGAGAAAAAATCACCCCTCACACAAACCATTTCATAATATATATCAAAGCATTTGTGATCAGATTATGTGTCATCTTTTTTGGGGGGGTTTATATCGTGGCACAAATTTGGCCATTCGCTGCAACATGGTAAAGTCACAAATTTGGCCCGTCGCTGCTACACGGTAAAGCCACAAATTTGGCCCGTCGCTGCTACACAGTAAAGTCACAAATTTGGCCCATCGCTGCTACACGGTAAAGCCACAAATTTGGCCCGTCGCTGCTACACGGTAAAGCCACAAATTTGGCCCGTCGCTGCTACACAGTAAAGTCACAAATTTGGCCCGTCGCTGCTACACGGTAAAGCCACAAATTTGGCCTGTCGCTGCTACACGGTAAAGCCACAAATTTGGCCCGTCGCTGCTACACGGTAAAGCCACAAATTTGGCCTGTCGCTGCTACACAGTAAAGCCACAAATTTGGCCTGTCGCTGCTACACAGTAAAGCCACAAATTTGGCCCATCGCTGCTACACGGTTAAATCACAACAAAATAAAGTCACTATTCTCTAACTTGAGCTCTGTGGCTTGGGCCGGGGAAACCTACATTGTTGACAGATCTAGCGATGACCTGCACATGGCAATCTGTCTCACTGTTATTCCGTACGTTATCTATTTGTGGAATATACACATAGTCACAATACGACTGCATGGTGTTATGAATGGCTTGGGATTACAGGGAAAGACAACGACTGAGTCACGCCCAAGGGCTCAAGTTAAAATCGATAGACTATTGTAAAGAAACTTGAAATAAATTTTTTTGCCATTAACCAAGGCCATCTAGAGGGGGAGGCCTCTTCACAGGGGGGGGGAAGGCCGTGACATAGGCCAAGTAGTGCCAGGTAGTGTCGGGTCAGCTGTGGTCAGGAGAGGTCACGCTCTCTGTTTTGTGCATTACTGACTCTGAAAACAGTGAAAAACTTGTTAACATTGTTTCTGCCTCTTACCCAGATAACAATACTGCCATACAAGTGCTGTGTGCCTTACTGGGAGGGAATCTTCAAAACTGGACCCAGAGTGATGGTGTTTTCCTTCCCACAAGACGAGGAGGCGTGCGCTGCGTGCCACAAACAAACGAGTTAAGCATCTGCTGCATGATAACATGTTCAGCACAGTGAGACAGTCAGTACAGTCAGCAGGCACAAAACCCATTACGGCTGTATTAAATGATGAGGGTTTGTCAGGCATTATAACAGCCAATAATATAGTTCATAAAATAGCCTGTGTTACACATGTATTATTATATATTCGTGATGTGAATATATGAATATGATGCGTTATGAGAGGAATGTGACTGTGATATGATTATGTATATGGTGTGACTAATCACTGATGAATACAGTATGAACATGATGTGGTTCTTTACATATGCTAGTATAATGTGTGTGTGAAAAAGAATAACATGATATAATTATATGAATATAAACATTAAACATGGATATCAATATACTAGATGCAATACATACGAATATATGATATGAATAAAATATGCTTATATGAGATGAATGAAAATGCATATATATATATATATATATATATATATATATATATATATATATATATATATATATATATATATATATATATTTATATATATATATATATATATATATATATCATGTTAGTGAGATGTGATAGGGTGTTATGAATGATGTTATTAGTAGTAGTATTTGCTAGGGCAAGGATACAATGAAAAACATGTTATCTGACATGAATGTGTTATATTGAGTATATATGAATTTGAATATCATACAATGGTATCAATATATAAATGATATGATACAAATATTACAACCGCTTGCAATAAACGGCAAAGCCTTGCTTCATGGCAAGGTATCCATACCATTATACTGTGTGTGTGTGTGTGTGTGTGTGTGTGTGTGGGTTAGACATGAATTATACTGTACCATTATACTGTGTGTGTGTGTGTGTGTGTGTGTGTGTTAGACATGAATTATACTGTACCATTATGCTGTGTGTGTGTGTGTGTGTGTGTGTGTGTGTGTGTTAGACATGAATTATACTGTACCATTATACTGTGTGTGTGTGTGTGTGTGTGTGTGTGTGTGTGTGTGTGTTAGACATGAATTATACTGTACCATTATGCTGTGTGTGTGTGTGTGTGTGTGTGTGTGTGTGTGTGTGTGTTTGACATTAAGTATTCTGTAACATTATGCTGTGTGTGTGTGTGTGTGTGTGTGTGTTAGACATGAATTGTACTGTACCATTATGCTGTGTGTGTGTGTGTGTGTGTGTGTGTGTGTGTGTGTGTGTGTGTGTGACATGAATTGTACTGTACCATTATGCTGTGTGTGTGTGTGTGTGTGTGTGTGTGTGTTAGACATGAATTATACTGTACCATTATGCTGTGTGTGTGTGTGTGTGTGTGTGTGTGTGTGTGTGTTAGACATGAATTATACTGCACCATTATACTGTGTGTGTGTGTGTGTGTGTGTGTTAGACATTAATTATACTGTACCATTATGCTGTGTGTGTGTGTGTGTGTGTGTGTGTGTGTGTGTGTGTGTGTGTGTGTGTGTGTTAGACATGAATTATACTGTACCATTATTCTGTGTGTGTGTGTGTGTGTGTGTGTGTGTGTGTGTTAGACATGAATTATACTGTACCATTATGCTGTGTGTGTGTGTGTGTGTGTGTGTGTGTGTGTGTTAGACATGAATTATACTGTACCATTATGCTGTGTGTGTGTGTGTGTGTGTGTGTGTGTGTGTTAGACATGAATTATACTGTACCTTTATACTGTGTGTGTGTGTGTGTGTGTGTGTGTGTGTGTTAGATATGAGTTATACTGTGTGTGTGTGTGTGTGTGTGTTAGATATGAGTTATACCGTACCATTATACTGTGTGTGTGTGTGTGTGTGTGTGTGTGTGTGTGTGTGTTATATATAAGTTATAACTGCACTATGTGTGTGTGTGTGTGTGTGTGTTAGACATGAATTATACTTTGTGTGTGTGTGTGTGTGTGTGTGTGTGTGTGTGTTAGACATGAATTATACTGTACCATTATGCTGTGTGTGTGTGTGTGTGTGTGTGTGTGTTAGACATGAATTATACTGTACCTTTATACTGTGTGTGTGTGTGTGTGTGTGTGTTAGATATGAGTTATACCGTACCATTATACTGTGTGTGTGTGTGTGTGTGTGTGTGTGTGTGTGTGTGTGTGTGTATTCCTTGATCCATCAAGAAGCTGATTGTCTTGACATTATGTTCTTTAACATTGAAGATTTTGCTGTTAGTTTCAATTGATGTATATGTATCATTATTACTATTATGCATACTTAATGAATACATTATTTGTTTGCATTCTTTTCATTATGTATGTTAAAACAAGTAATACAAACAAACAAACAACACAAGGAAAACAGTGAGGTTGACAGCAGCCCAGGCTGACCCGACCGCTGTCCCTACTCGACTGACGGGTCACTGAGGGAGTGGAGAGGCCTCCCGTCTGGATGGCCTTGCATTAACCTGGTAGCAGCGACGGGCCAAATTTGTGGCTGTACTGTGTAGCAGCGACGGGCCAAATTTGTGGCTGTACTGTGTAGCAGCGACGGGCCAAATTTGTGGCTGTACTGTGTAGCAGCGACGGGCCAAATTGGTGGCTGTACAGGGTAGCAGCGACGGGCCAAATTTGTGGCTGTACCGTGTAGCAGCGACGGGCCAAATTTGTGGCTGTACTGTGTAGCAGCGACGGGCCAAATTTGTGGCTGTACTGTGTAGCAGCGACGGGCCAAATTTGTGGCTGTACTGTGTAGCAGCGACGGGCCAAATTTGTGGCTGTACTGTGTAGCAGCGACGGCCAAATTTGTGGCTGTACCGTAGCAGCGACGGGCCAAATTTGTGGTTGCACTGTGTAGCAGCGACGGGCCAAATTTGTGGCTGTACCGTGTAGCAGCGACGGGTCAAATTTGTGGCTGTACCGTGTAGCAGCGACGGGTCAATTTGTGGCTTGTACTGTAGCAGCAGCGACGGCCAAATTTGTGGCTGTACCGTGTAACAGCGACGGCCAAATTTGTGGCTGTACCGTGTAGCAGCGACGGGCCAAATTTGTGGCTGTACCGGGTAGCAGCCGCCAATAAATTTAGGCTGTACCGGCGTAAGCGCCGTGGGTCACTTGAGGTTGCAATTGTAGCAGCGACGGGTCAAATTTGTGGCTGTACCGTAGCAGCGACGGCCAAATTTGTGGCTGTACTGCAGCAGCCATGGGCCAAATTTGTGCTGTTGTACCACTGTAGCAGCAGCGACAGGCCAAATTTGTGGCTGTACCATGTAGCAGCGACGGGCCAAATTTGTGGCTGTACCGTAGCAGCGACAGGCCAAATTTGTGCCATGATATAAACCCCCAAATAGATGATGCATAAACTGATCACAAATGCTTTGATATATATATATATATATATATATATATATATATATATATATATATATATATATATATATATATATATATATATATATATATATATATATATATATATATATATATATTATGAAGTGCTCTGTGTGAGGGGTGATTTTTTCTCAGTTTTCTCGCTTAGAGGGACCATTAACCCGTACAGTGTTTAGTACGTTCACACGCTCAAAAAACTATCGATACACATTCAGCACGATACAAACTGACACCAAGGATGAAGCCATTGAGAACAGGCAATTCAAAACGCCCGCGCCAAATTCCTTATTCGTCAACTTAAAAAGCGTGCAAAGTTCCTACTTTTTATTAGGCAATGAGGCAGCACAAGAGAGTAGATTTAAACAACCTGTAGAAGTCCATCCAACTCTGTTTAGACTTTATCTTTCTTAGCAGCAATGCTATTACCATTGCAATTTGTTGTTTTTTTCAGATGTCCACAACTTGTTCATGAAAGAAAAGACACGTTCAGTGGAAGCATTAGTTCCAGGATGGCACATCATGGACTGAACTATATCTGACATGCATTGATGGTTGTTTTTGTCTTTGATATGGGAGAATACTTCTACCCACCGCTGTTACGTATATCACATGAGCATTATTGTTTAATAATTTGTGAATAAAAAGCTTAAACAAGTGGCACTCAAATCACTCCGTTAATATTATGGTGATATCTGGTGTCTCAGTGTCTCCCTTCCTCTCTATCCCTCCCTTACAGGGGCCCTGTCCTGCTCCCCCCAGCAGAGCTGAGGTGATGGGGGTGACAGCACTCTTACCAACCCTACCGAGATTACCGGGTTGCTCGCTGTGAAGTTCTTCGGACCCCACGGTAACGATAGTTTTTTGAGTGTGTGTACATATACGCACCTCTTAGGGAAGTGTTTAGTACATATATATACGCAAGCTCTTTTGAGGGCTTATATTCCCTTTATTTTTGTTGTTTTGTATGTAACATTGTTCATTGACAGTGAAGAGCAATAACTTGACAAGTCTTGGTATTTTTAAATGGACGTTAAAGGGCTTTCTGTACATTTGTCCGCATTCCAACAAAAATCATTATACAAGAAGGTAGGTTACTTCCTTCTAGGTAATTACTCCTTGATTCTATAATCAGTAAGGCATGTGGAATTGTAAATTATGGTTCAGAGTAATCGGAACTGAAAACTTATCGTCGGAAGCTTCTTAGTGTTTTGTTGAACTTTGTGAACTACGGCTGTAATACACACGGCCTTGAAGTGTTGTCTGATCCAATCATTCTCTTGTACTTACAATTATTGTTTATTTTTTAGGTTTTTGTGATGTAAAGAAGTACTAATACATTACTCACGCTTTGGGGCAGTGAGAAGTGTTTATAATGGAAAGAATATTGGCTCTAAAAAAATGTAAAGACAAATTTCCCTTTCCTGGTATGACATTGTTAGCTCTGAGACACAGAAAAATAAGACAACAAACACTACGGTTCCATTCCTCGCATATAAATAATATATATATATATATATATATATATATATATATATATATATATATATATATATATATATATATATATATATATATATATATATGAAATAATTTGTAATTTTTGTACATTTTAGGGTCAAATAAAAAAAAAGGAAAAAGTTCCACCTGGCATGAACCCTATAAAAGAGCACACTGTACGGGTTAATATATTTCCTTCAAGCTTTTTTTTCTTTCCTGTTCTTTTATTAGGTATTTTTTCCCTTCATGTTCTCTCTCCCTCTCTGCCTTCTTTTCTTCCTACAATTCCCTTCCCAAGCTTTATTCTCCTCCCTTGGTCTTTTCAGTGCCAGGATACATGACACTAACCATGGCACTCCTAACCTTGCCCTGCCTTCCCTGTCCCTGGCCTTCCTCTGCTACTATTTAACATTGCTCCAGCAGCAGCACCTTCTCACTTGCTTAGATGTCACTATTCTATGCATTTTGAACTGCATATTATGTGCGCTGCAAACTGCTAGCAAGGCCGCTGGTGATTTTTGAAGGGTTAGCGAGTTTCTTGCAGCCGCCTCGGGGTGCAATGAGGGGTGTTGGGAGGGGGCTACGTCAAGTTGGGTTGGGGGAGTTAGATTTACTCGACACGCAGCGGAGGATGTGAGGAGGATTCCAACCCTGGCCCTGGCAGTCGTGGCCAGCCAGGCCTTCTAACCACTGCTCAACAAAGGCATTAGATCACATGGGTGTTGATGCTGGTAGGCTAACACTGTGATATTCATGCCATACCTTCCCCAGGTACAGCTGTTCATCAACCATCTACACAGGAAGGATGAACAGCTGTGTGAGGCCTTCTAGCCACTCCATATTGAATCACGTGGTGTTGATGTGTTGAGGTAGGTAGGTGTACACTGCCATACCTTCCCCAGGTACAACTGTTCATCAACCATCTACACAGGAAGGATGAACAGCTGTGTGAGGCCTTCTAGCCACTGCTCCATATTAGATCACGTGGGTGTTGATGCTGGTAGGCTAACACTGTGATACTCATGCCATACCATTCTTTCATTGACACAGGCTTTACATAAATGAGACAACACAGGCATTTGAAAAGACATAGAGTATGATCTGTTTGGTACAAGTCCCTCTCTCCTGAGCTTGTCTATGTAGGCTATTACAAAAGAAAACTGCCAGCTCTGGGATTGATATAAGGTGTGAGGGTTGGGGAAAAAAATCACTACAATCGTCCCTCAAATAGTACAGTTTCCAATAGTTTGGTTCCAGTTTTATATGGATTGTCGTGGAAGATCTTTTAGGATTTTTAAATTTCCTGCTCCTTAAAAATCTTCTTAGAAAATCCACATAAAACCAAATCCGAACTATTGGAAACTGTGCTATTTGAGGGATGATTGTATTACTAAAGAAAGAAAAATAGCTTGAATACTTATCACATAATGACAAAGTAGCCTATCAGTGTGCCACTCCACCGCCCATGGGAAGGAAGGGAAAGAAGGGAGCTATGGGAGATGACCTGTTTTTCCTTCTGCTCTCACTCCCTCCTCCCGCCATAGTCCAAAGGTGTCTGTTCTTCCTATGTATTCCTATGTATACTCCCCCTTTCCCTCCTCTGCTTTAATAATGAAATATCTGTCTCTAGGCCACCAGCCCTAATCAGGCCATACCTGCGGCAAACAAGGTGGCAAGGGTGTGTGTGCTGTGGAGGTATAGTTGGTGGAGTGGACATGATGCCATTCACTGCCTTGACATCAACCTGTCATTCTCGTGCCATCAAAACAAGGTGGTTACCCGGGTGAGAGGTCATGCTTCGGGCAGTGTCTTATCCATTGTGACGGTGTTGTTTACTGATAGCTACGCTGGAACCATTTCCACACATTAAGCCTCCATGGTGGGAGCTAACAGGATGGAGAGAAGAAAAGAAACACCAATAGAAAGGAAATTAATGCAGGAATAAGAGAAAAATTAGTTAACACTCACCACTCTGTCCCTCCTCATCTCCTTCAGTTCCTAGTGTCTGGAAATCAGGTTTGGTGTTAAC
>NC_066520.1:6133745-6151245 GCF_024679095.1 Eriocheir sinensis
TAAAAATCATGTGATAAAAATGGCACAGCTATAAACACTGAACCATAAGTACAAGTGGCTGTTAAACCCAGACGGGGTAGGCACGGGTCATATAGGATGACTGGCAGGAACCAACACTATGAGCCACATATTTGTAACAGGTTCACAGCATGGTGTGGTGAATGCTTATGTTGCCTTCCCATGACTGAGCCTTGGGGAGCTTGGCCATTTCCAGGGGGAGTTTTATGACCCTTCTGCCCGGGCTGCCTCTGTACAATCAATGTGAAAAAAAAAGACTCATTACAAACCCAATTATCTCCTTTTTTTGCCTTTGAAAAGAGTTTGCATTAAGAGTCTACTGATACAGCAAGCTTACTATGAGGGGCCTTGAGCCAGGCAGCGCTTTTGGCAAATATCTCGTAAAGAAACAGCTTGAGCACGACCCTGGCACCATTGTGAAGGATTAGGGCGCTCATTTGGGGGATAGTTTTGGGGACACATTAATGGAAACAACATTAATTGAAATGGGGAAATTTGTTTGGGTTTATGATCTTTTGCTTTGGGAACTAAATTCAGGAACAAGTTAATCTCATACACACACACACACACACACAAAATGGTTCCAGAACTGGAGATACTGACATATGAAAAGAGACTCAAGGAAATGGACTTACCAACACTAGAACAAAGAGGAGACTTAATACAAATATATAAGCTATTGAGTAAAATGGAAGAAGTAGATAACGAGAAATTGCTACTAAGAGAGGAACCTTCCAGCAGGAATACTAGAGGACATAGTAAAAAGTTGAGGAAGGGAAGATGCTCAAGAGACATAAAGAAATATAGCTTCCCACAAAGAAATATAGAGCTTTGGAACAGACTAAGTGAAGAAATAGTATCGGCGAAGAGTGTGCAGGGGAAAGTTGGATAATTATAGATACGGAGACGGGACCACACCAGCGTAAGCCCAGGCCTGTAAAATTACAACTAGGTAAATACACACACACACACTCACAGACTCAAACATATACTCATATTCATAGTGTGTGTGTGTGTGTGTGTGTGTGTGTGTGTGTGTGTGTGTGTGTGTGTGTGTGTGTAATGAGGTATTTGTTATGTATTTTTTTGTTTCCATGTCCTTAGGTAAGCTGGGGTAGTCCTCGGTGGAAGAAAGTGTAGGCCATCAGCAGGGGACAGCTGCTGGACACACAGGAGGAACTGTCACCAGGAGGGACACAACACATAGAAGAAAAAAGACAACAACAACAACAACAAGAAGCAGGAGGAGGAAACAAGGACAAAATAAACTCAACACTCACCAATAGTGTGTGCTGCTCATTCTCTTCCATTCTCTTCCTCCTCCTCATCTTCTTACTCTTCTTCTTCTTCTTCTTCTTCCTCTTCTTCTTGTTGTCTGTGCATATTGTTGTAAAGTCTCCATTCTCTTCCTCCTCTCTCTGCATCATAAAAAACTGTGTCAACAACCACTGAGCTCCTTCAGACTGTAATGGCACAGATTGGCACCAAAACACCCAAGCTAAGTCTTCAAACACACAACAGCTTCTGGCATAAAATAACAAAGAATGACCTCGCTCACTCAGATAATAATAATAATGTCTCATTTGTAAGGAAGAACAGATGATTTTTTGGAGTAAAGACGTGTGGTTTTGTCAGGTTAGGTCAGAGGGCGGCACCCAGCATTTTTACGGCAAACCTTCTAAGGGTGGAGAAGGGGTCAACAAACAGGTGGGCCATTATCCAAAAGCACCAAAATCTCCCAGAAAGAAACATTTTTGTCCACCAGTGTCCCATGGGTCATGTTCTGGGGACAGTGTTGCCTCTAGACAAGGTAACCCTTTTTTTGGTCCCTGAATGCAGTGCAGTAAAGAAACACTTCCAGAAAAAAGAAAAAAAATTTATATGACACAAAAATGTTTATGTAAGTGAAGCGCACCCCCGCTGGGCTGTGTGTCAGGGGGCGACACATTCCTCAGGCCCACAAAACACCCAAAAGACAATCACAAAACACCAAAAAATCTGCATTATGAAGCCAAATCTATACAGCTATATTACACCAGTCCAAAGCGCTGAAAAAACATGGCTCTCCACCACACTTTGACCTCTAGGGAAACTGTGTGTATGTACACACCCCTGAAAGCAGCGAGGCTCCTTCCTTAACCCCCTGGACCCCAGCGATGCGTCACGGAGCGTTGTGGCGCCCTAATGGAACGGCCAAGGAGGCTAATGTTTTAACCCAGTAGCAGCGGGCATCATGTTTCTTAATGGTCCTCTAAGTGAGAAAATGAGAAAAATCATCACCTCACAAACCATTTCATAATATATATCAATGCATTTGTGATCAGTTTATGCATCATCTATTTTGGGGGGTTTATATCATGGCATAAATTTGGCCCGTCGCTGCTACACGGTAAAGCCACAAATTTGGCCCGTCGCTGCTACACGGTAAAGCCACAAATTTGGCCCGTCGCTGCTACACGGTAAAGCCACAAATTTGGCCCGTCGCTGCTACACGGTAAAACCACAAATTTGGCCTGTCGCTGCTACACGGTAAAGCCACAAATTTGGCCTGTCGCTGCTACACGGTAAAGCCACAAATTTGGCCTGTCGCTGCTACACGGTAAAGCCACAAATTTGGCCCGTCGCTGCTACCGGGTTAACCGTACACGAAAGGGGTATGACGGGACAGTACCCCAAGCAGGCAGGACCCACGCCACGCCTTGCAGGTCACTGTTCTCAGTTATTGCGTTTATGTAAACATGTCACTGGTCATGAGGAGACACACTTATAACAAGTTCCTCTGTCGCCCTCACGCCAACTCCTCCCTCATCAGCTGAGGCAGTAAGCCTTGACACACACAAATGTGGAAGAGCTTGTTGCATTGCTCACATAAAAAGTTGGGCACAACATCTGTGGTCATATGCCGGAGAGAGAAAGAAGGGGAAGGAATTATAGGAGAAGGGAATAGACTCCAGGAGACGGGACACAACATCTGTGGTCATATGCCGGAGAGAGACAGAAGGGGAAGGAATTATAGGAGAAGGGAACAGACCCCAGGAGACGGGACACAACATCTGTGGTCATATGCCGGAGAGAGACAGAAGGGGAAGGAATTATAGGAGAAGGGAACAGACCCCAGGAGACGGGACACAACATCTGTGGTCATATGCCGGAGAGAGACAGAAGGGGAAGGAATTATAGGAGAAGGGAACAGACCCCAGGAGACGGGACACAACATCTGTGGTCATATGCTGGAGAGAGACAGAAGGGGAAGGAATCATAGGAGAAGGGAATAGACCCCAGGAGATGGGACACAACCTCTGATTAATACTGGTACACTGCTGGGTGGACAGGAGTGTAGGGTATCGGAAGAGCCGCCCAAATTTTTCCACTCTGCCGGGAATCGAGCCCGGGCTCTCTCGGTTGTGAGCCGAGTGTGCTAACCACTGCACCACGAAGCCCCGCCTTGCTCACATAAACTTACTAACAATCACACTAACACCATGCAAGTAGGAAACATTAAATTAATTTGTATTTTTTTATCTGTAAATTCAAATCTATGCCATTTTGGTGAAGGTAACAGGAGGCATCCAGACACAAGCAGACTGAACCAAGACTTTACTTACTGGGTTACTTGACAGAGTTGTTGTTGTTGTTGTTGTTGAGAGTCCACCGCTGCTTGGGCCCCAGTCCAGAGGGCCTCTTCTGGAGCTCCAGGATGGAGTTTGAGCCTGCCGAACAAAATAAGTGACGTTGAAATGTTTAGTAGTGTAACTGTGTGGTTGTAAGGAAAGACAGGGACACTATATATCATACTGTACACATGGAAACAAGACTGTGTGTGTGTGTGTGTGTGTGTGTGTGCGTGTGTGTGAAAGGGCCGTTGGGGAAGGCAGTGCGGGTGTCATTCTAGAGTATTGCACACACGCACACACGCCCTCCAAAACACGCACACAAGCCTTCACACACGCACACACGCCATGAAGCACAGCCATGAGTGACGTGCCTGACACACACTTATAAACACGAAAAATCCGCCCACAATCTCCACTCCCTGTTTTCTCCGTGTTCTCTTGGTCTCCGGCGGTTACTGTGGGTTTCTAAAGGCGTGGAGAACCATTACCACATGATATACCGCCTCAGACACCTCCGTCAGGCTTTACAAGTAGAGAAAACGGTAAAATAGTGCGTTTGCCTGGAAAGGAGATGTCGGCGGCCATCTTGTCTTCCTCTTCTTCTTCTTTGACCTGTTACCTGTATCGTGTTGTGTTATTTTGTTCCTTATTTTGTGTTCTATGTGTGTTTTAATGGCGGAAAATGCTTGAAGAAAATGTGATTACTGTTTTTACGGGTTTAAATTATATTAAGGAAGTGTTTTCACGTGTGTTGGGGCAAATAGTTAGCGCCTAACTAAATTGTCTAAGCTAACGAAATTGTCGTACTTGGCTCATTTCCTTCTGTTTTTAGGCCAAAACTATTAAAAACACTTCCATAATCAACACTGTAGACAATATCTTTGATTATGAGGGTGTCGACATCAAATATACACTGATTTCTCTAATAATTGTACAACTTAGGATAATACATTTCAAAGTCTACCCTGAAAAACATATAGAAAACGTAAAGTAATGAGGAGTTAAAGAAAACGGGAGCGTGGACTAGGCTATTTCTCAGAGGTATAGACGAGAGAGAGAGAGAGAGAGAGAGAGAGAGAGAGAGAGAGAGAGAGAGAGAGAGAGAGAGAGAGAGAGAGAGAGAGAGAGAGAGAGAGAGAGAGAGAGAGAGAGAGAGAGAGAGAGAGAGAGAGAGAGAGAGAGAGAGAGAGAGAGAGAGAGAGAGAGAGAGAGAGAGAATTTAACATAGAAAATCAGACCACACAGACCCCATCGTCGAGACTAGGGAGGGAACTGTCACAGGGGGGAAGGAGGAAGGGGGGAAGGGGGAGGGAATTGACACAGGGGGGAAGGAGGAAGGGGGTAGGGGAGGAATTGACACAGGGGGAAGGAGGAAGGGGGAAGGGGAGGAATTGACACAGGGGAAGGAGGAAGGGGAAGGGGGGAGGGAATTGACACAGGGGGAAAGGAGGAAGGGGAAGGGGAGGAATTGACACAGGGGGAAGGAGGAAGGGGAAGGGGGAGGAATTGACACAGGGGAAGGGGAGGAATTGACACAGGGGAAGGGGAGGAATTGACACAGGGGGAAGGGGAGGAATTGACACAGGGGGAGGAGGAAGGGGGAAGGGGAGGAATTGACACAGGGGGAAGGAGGAAGGGGGAAGGGGAGTGAACTAACACAGGGGGAAGGAGGAAGGGGAAGGGGAGGAATTAACACAGGGGGAAGGAGGAAGAGGGGAAGGGGAGGAATTGACACAGGAGGAAGGAGGAAGGGGGAAGGGGAGGAATTGACACAGGGGGAAGGGGAGGAATTGACACAGGGGAAGGGGGAGGAATTGACACAGGGGGGAAGGAGGAAGGTGGAAGGGGAGGAATTGACACGGGGGAAGGAGGAAGGGGGAAGGGGAGGAATTGACACGGGGGAAGGAGGAAGGGGAAGGGGAGGGAATTGACACAGGGGGAAGGAGGAAGGGGGAAGGGGAGGAATTGACACAGGGGAAGGAGGAAGGGGAAGGGGGAAGGGGAGGAATTGACACAGGGGGAAGGAGGAAGGGGAAGGGGAGGAATTGACACGGGGGGAAGGAGGAAGGGGAAGGGGAGGAATTGACACAGGGGGAAGGAGGAAGGGGAAGGGGAGGAATTGACACATGGGGGAAGGGGAGGACTTGACACAGGGGGAAGGGGAGGAATTGACACAGGGGGAAGGAGGAAGGGGAAGGGGAGGAATTGACACAGGGGGAAGGGGAGGAATTGACACAGGGGGGAAGGAGGAAGGGGAATGGGGAGGAATTGACACAGGGGGAAGGGGAGGGAATTGACACAGGGGAAGGAGGAAGGGGGAAGGGGAGGAATTGACACAGGGGGGAAGGAGGAAGGGGGAAGGGGAGGGGAGGAGCTGACACAGGGGGAAGGAGGAAGGGGGAAGGGGAGGAATTAACACAGGGGGAAGGAGGAAGGGGCGAAGGGGGAGGGAATTGACACAGGGGGGAAGGAGGAATTGACACAGGGGAAGGAGGAAGGGGGAAGGGGATGGAATTGACACAGGGGGAAGGAGGAAGGGGGAAGGGGAGGAATTGACACAGGGGGAAGGAGGAAGGGGGAAGGGGAGGAATTGACACAGGGGGGAATGAGGAAGGGGGGAAGGGGAGGAATTGACACAGGGGGAAGGAGGAAGGGGGAAGGGGAGGAATTGACACAGGGGAAGGAGGAAGGGGGAAGGGGATGGAATTGACACAGGGGGAAGGAGGAAGGGGGAAGGGGAGGAATTGACACAGGGGGGAAGGGGAGGAATTGACACAGGGGGAAGGAGGAAGGGGAAGGAGGGAATTGACAAGGGGAAGGAGGAAGGGGGAAGGGGAGTGAACTAACAGAGGGGGAAGGAGGAAGGGGAAGGGGAGAGGAATTGACACAGGGGGAAGGAGGAGGGAATTGACACAGGGGAAGGAGGAAGGGGAGGAACTAACGCAGGGGGAAGGAGGAAGGGGAAGGGGGGAATTAACACAGGGGAAGGAGGAAGGGGGAAGGGTAGGAATTGACACAGGGGGGAAGGAGGAAGGGGGAAGGGGAGGAATTGACACAGGGAAGAAGGGGAGGAATTGACACAGGGGGAAGGAGGAAGGGGGAAGGGGAGGAATTGACACGGGGGGAAGGAGGAGGGGGAAGGGGAAGGGGAGGAACTGACACAGGGGGAAGGAGGAAGGGGGAAGGGGAGGAATTGACACAGGGGAAGGAGGAAGGGGGAAGGGGAGGAATTGACACAGGGGGGAAGGAGGAAGGGGAAGGGGAGGAATTGACACAGGGGGAAGGAGGAAGGGGGAAGGGGAGGAATTGACACAGGGGGGAAGGAGGAAGGGGGAAGGGGAGGAATTGACACAGGGGGAAGGAGGAAGGGGAAGGGTTAGGAATTGACAGAGGGGGGAAGGAGGAAGGGGAAGGGGAGGAACTAACAGGGGGAAGGAGGAAGGGGAAGGGGAGGAATTGACACAGGGGGGAAGGAGGAAGGGGAAGGGGAGGAATTGACACAGTGGGAAGGAGGAAGGGGTGAAGGGGAGGAATTGACACAGGGGGAAGGAGGAAGGGGGAAGGGGAGGAATTGACACAGGGGGAAGGAGGAAGGGGAAGGGGAGGAATTGATTCAGGGGGAAGGAGGAAGGGGGAAGGGGAGGAATTGACACAGGGGGGAAGGGGGAGGGAATTGACACAGGGGGGAAGGGGGAGGGAATTGACACAGGGGGGAAGGAGGAATAATAATAATAATAATAATAATAATAAGTTTATTTCCACTAGAAGTGGTTATTCTTACATCCAAATACATAAAAAGTACATAGGTTATTGCAATGAAATAATTAGTTATTCATCAGTTGTTTTGGTTTCGATTAAGTAAGAACTCTTTCAGAATATATTTGAATTTATGCAAGGTGTGGGCAGTGCTTATATGTGTTGGCAGGGAGTTCCAAAGTGTAGGCCCGTGTACAGAAAGCTGTCTGGCTCCTGTGTCTGTGTGTGTTCTTGGTACATACAGATTACCCTGCTGGCGTGTTGTGCTGTTGGTGATGCTGTTTACAGAGGAGAGGCATTAGATATTCAGGTAGTGACCGCATAGATGTTTATATATATTCACTGCTGTGTCAAGTTATTTGTTGTGAAAGATTGAGCCAATTGAGTTCCTTAATTATCGGAGTTACATGATCATATTTCTGGGCCTTCCCTTCTACGATTTTGGCAGCGAAGTTCTGTAGTTTCTGTACTTTAGTTAGCAGCGTATTGTTAGTTGTCCCCCATATAGTATTACAATAGTTTAGTATACTTAATACTAGTGATTCTACCATAAGCTGCCTTGTGGGTTTATCAAAACATTGTTTTATTCTATTTGCATACATAAGTGTTCCTAGGATTTTCTTACTGATTTCGGTTATATGGTGATCAAACACTAAATATTGGTCTATATACAATCCTAAATTCTTTACATTGTTTGAGGGTTCGATCTACTATCCTGGAAGAGAATGGTTGTGTTATCAGGTATTCTTGATATTAGTTGTCTGCTTCCTATAAATATACATTGGGTTTTCTGGGTGTTTAACATTAGACCATTTTTATTAAAGTACACCATGGCTTTGCTTAGGGTGGTTTCAACTTTTTTCACTAGTAGATTTATATCCTTCAGTGGCCCACTATGGAGAAACTGTGTGTCGTCTGCATATTGTATCAGTGTGCAGTCGTCGAAGTATTCATGCATATCGTTTACATAGAGTGTAAATAATATAGGCCCTAAAATGGAGCCTTGTGGAACGCCATATTGTAGGTTTGCCTTTGTGGAGAGATGGTTTTGTAGGCGTACTGTCTGTGTTCTGTTCGATAAGTAGTCTTTGAACCAAAATGTGTCTACTTTAACATTTGAGAGTTTGTGGAGGAGAATCTTATGGCTAACACTATCAAATGCTTTTGATAGGTCACAAAGTGTAAGCAGCGATACTTGTTTGGTGTCCATATTGTCGTATAGTTTATCGGTGACGGCCGTGAGTGCAGTGCTGGTTGAGAGGTGGGGGCGAAAGCCATGTTGAGTGTCGGACAAGTGTTTGTTATTTTCAAGGTATTTAGTTAATTGGTTTGCAACTATTTTTTTCTATAACTTTAGAGAAGATAGGTAATAGGGATATTGGGCGATAATTACCGGCATTACTCACGTCGCCAGCTTTATATAGGGGGGTAACTACAGCGTTTTTCCACTGTGTAGGAAAGATGCCGGTAACAATAGAAGTGTTTATTATTTGAGTCAAGTAATATGCGGTAATGAAGAGAGAGTCCTTGAGGAAACGAAGAGGAATACCATCGGATCCAAATGATTTTGTTTCGCGCAAGCCCTTATCGTTAAGATGAGTGTGTCAGTGTCTGTGGGTGTGGGGCGAAAGAGTGTACCGTTTTCTTCGTGTGTGTGGTCTGCGAGGTGTCTGTCGTGTATGGCATTTTCCACTGGGAGACTGTTTTGTATGTTTAATAGCGTAGATTGTGTCTTTTCGTATGTGTTTTTTCCCACGTTAGCAAAAAAAGTATTAAAATCTTCACACAAAGTTTCTGAGCTGCCAGGTATTTGATTGTGTGAGCTGTTCTTTTTATTGGGAACTAATTCTTTTACAACTTTCCAGGTGGCAGACGTATTACCTTTGCAATCTTTGAGTTGGGACTGATAGTAATTATTTTTGGACATATTAATTAGGGTTTTTACTCGTTTCTTCAGGTATCTGTACCTATCTTGTAGTATTTTATCTTTTCTGTTGTTTTTGAGGTTACGTTGTGTTGTATTTCTGAGATTTATACATTCATTAATTTCATTGTTGATCCAGGGAGCAGGGGGCCGTTTTATTTCACGTGTTACCATTGGAGCAAGGTTGTCTAAGCATCTGGTGAACACTGAAGTTAGTATGCTCACTTGGTCATTAACATTATCCGTGTTTAATATTTGATTCAGTTCGGTGACGTTGTTTAGCAGGCTTTCGCAGAATTTATCTTTATCATATAACTTTAAGTCTCTGAATGTTTTTATAACTGGTATTCGTTTTGGCTATTTCATATTGACTGTGGCTGTGATAAGCTCGTGATCAGCGATAGGGTTAGGGACTACGTCACTGTGTAATATGAGGTCAGGGTTATTGGTTATTATTACATCCAGTAGTGTAGCAGTGGTGGGGGTTAGTCGTGTGGGTTTGCTTATTAGTTGTGTTAGTTTATTATTCTTTAATAAGCGTGAGAGTTTGCTGGTAGGCGAGAGAAGGTCGTCATTTAGATCGCCTAGTACTAAGAATGTTTTTTTATGAAGCATAATAGATCGTATAGTTTCAGTTATATGATCATATGAATTAGCGAGGGCCTTTGGGTGTCTGTAAATACATCCTACTATGACAGATGGTAATTTCCTGTACTGCACTCGGACCCATATGTCTTCAATCCCTGTTTGTTTAGTTATTTTAGTGTCTATTATTTCAGAGGTAAGGGTATCACTAACATAGAGACAGACACCTGCACCTCGGCCGCCGTCGCACCTGAACACTTTATAATTGGGAATGTTGATGTATGTGTCGGGAGTGTAAGGGGAGAGCCATGTTTCACTGACGCAAAGAAGGTCTGTATTTCTGTCACTCATTAACATTTTTATTTCATCAAAGTTTGCTAGTAGGGATTGGCCATTAATGTGATCTATGGTAAGACAGTCCTTGGAGTGTTCAGAGTTGTTAGGGTTTTCACTGCTGGCTTCACCTTCTTTGCCATATTCCTAGCGAGTGTATTTGTTGCAGAGTCGACTTTTGTGGCCGTAATTAGAGCACACTGAACATTTGAGTCTGTGGTCAAACCGGCATGCTGCCATCCGGTGGTTTAGTTCTCCACATTGCCAGCAGCCTTGGTGCCTTTCACCGTCGCCGTAGCCCCTACTGTGGTGGTAATTACGGGGCTGGCTTACAGAGGGGCGACTGTGGAGGTGTCGAGGAGGCGTGGGAAGGAAGGTGCGACCTCTCTGTCGTAGGCGTACGGGCGGGGGTTGGGTATGGTGTCTCGCCTCTCACGTCCCGGCGGGGGGTGGGGGGGGGGGTTCCATGGTCCTCGCTTCTCATGTGTCGACGCTGGTGCGGGGGAGGGTGGGGTCGTGGGTTCCGTTTTACCAGTTGCCAGCCGTCCAGATCCACGTTGTTGTTTGTTCGGGATGGATAGGGGTGGGTGCTGGTCTGGTGCTGGTCATTTTCTTGTGGCAAGGCTTCAAAGTGTTGGGAGTTTGATTTAACCTTGTCCCAGTTGACACAGTCCTTAAACATGGGGCATTGCTTGGTCATTTCCTTGAGAAGACGTACAACTCCTGTTCTGTTCAGTAATGACCCCTGGTGTTCTCCATAGGCAGCGTAGCTTGAATCATCTATCTCACCGTTGCCCAGGGTGAAGGCGGGGGCCGGAGATATGATGCTGACGCCGTTGTCTTTACTCCATTTTTCCAGTTCAAGGTTGAAGTCTGTTACTTTAGTCTGGAGTGTGTCTGACTGCATGCTGGGGACAAGCTGGCTGACGAATATGTCCATGGAGCCATTTTTGCTCTTTAATTCACTGATGAGAGCGCCGAGGTTGTCTATGGCTGTGGTGGGGGTGGTGCTCTCCATTACATCAAAAAGTCCGCAGTATACGATACAATTTGTTGGTGTCCACGACAGTTTCTCCTGCACCCAGCACTTCATCAGGTCGAAGTTGGCTTCTTGCAGAGTGCGAATGGAGCAGTTTTGTAGATCAGTGGCCCTAATCAGCTGTAGGTTGATATCTCCGAGCAGCAGTGTGGTGGCGTCGTGGGGTTGCTCCTTTCTGTTTTCGGTGGGCTGGTTGTTTTCTCCACATTCCTTTGTAGTTAGTTCCTTCATCTGCAGCTCTAGTCTGTTCACTCGTTCTTCTATGTCGGTTAGTTTGGTGGCGTTTGTTCTGGGCGGTGGAGGGGGTGGCGGAGGTGGTGGGGGGGGCGGAGCGGTTTGTGATGGAGGAGGCGGAGACTCGGGCCGGATTGGGCCAGGCGATGCCGAGGGTTGTAAAAGGTTCAAGGTGGCCTCGGTTGATCTCAGGCTTTCCGAGAGGGTCATACGTTTATACAGTTCCTGTACCATGTTGTTCATATCTTTTAGCTCTACACTGAGATGTTGTATTTCCCTCTCCTTTTTTTCAATATCACTCATGATGCTATTTAGTTTCTCCTCCATGTAGTCATGAGACATAGAGGTTGGTTTATTAGACATGTTCAGTAAGGCGGGGTTTTCACCGTTTGGCATAGGGAGAGGGAGGTTTCTGTTGGTCAGTTCTCTTGCTATTTTGTCCGCGAGCTTGTCTTTCGTGTCCCACACATTTGATAGTTCAAGCTCTCTACACTTTCTCTGAAGTTGAATTTTTGTGAAGTTTTGAATCAGGAAGTCAACTGAAGGTTGAATGGAAGACGATTCGCTGCTCTCATTTTCGGTGTTTTCGGCGTGAGGGGATGTGGTTGAGGCAGAGGTGGGTGCCATGTCAGGGGTCAGGTGTCAGGTGTCGGGGGCGAGGGGGGGAGGGAGGGAGGTCGTGGACTCCGTTGCCAGGCGTACACCTAATAACACTTAGTAGTAGTAGAGAGAGAGAGAGAGAGAGAGAGAGAGAGAGAGAGAGAGAGAGAGAGAGAGAGAGAGAGAGAGAGAGAGAGAGAGAGAGAGAGAGAGAGAGAGAGAGAGAGAGAGAGAGAGAGAGAGAGAGAGAGAGAGAGAGAGAGAGAGAGAGAGAGAGAGAGCAGAACACTAAAACAGCACCAACATGTATATATCAAAAAGGGAAATTGTATTGAAGTTATCACACATACACGACAAGGCTATCAGAAGAACGTGTTTCCTCCCAACTTTGATTTATTAGTGGAAACAAAAGTAGTAGTAGTAGTAGTAGTAGTAGTAGTAGTAGTAATAGTAGTAAAGGTAGACGTAGTAGTAGTAGTTGTAGTAGAGGTGGAAATAGTAGTAGTTGTAGTTGGGAGTTATATCCAAAGCTGGATGTTGCGCCTACGTGCGCAACGACATCACTTGCTCTCGTGCCCACGACCTTGACTCTTCTGAATTTTCCACCATCTGGTTAAGACTTCACTGTCATTCTATTACTAAATACATCTGTGCTGTTTATCTCTCACCTAACTCTACCAACTATGTAAAATTCTTTGACTATTTGAATTCTAAAGTTAGCACATCTTGACCCACTCTCCCTTCGCTGAAATCTCCATCCTAGGAGATTTCAATGTTCACCACCAGCTTTGGCTTTCATCCTCTTTCACTGACCATCCTGGTGAACAAGCCTACAACTTTGCTATCCTCAACGACCTAGAGCAGTTGGTCCAGCACCCTACACGTATTCCTGACCGTCTTGGAGATCGGCCCAACATTCTAGACCTCTTCCTTACCTCAAACCCTTCTGCTTATTCTGTCAAACTGTTCTCCGTTGGGCTCCTCCGATCACAATCTTATTTCTGCATCCTGTCCTATCGCTCCTGTACACCCTCTGACCCACCGAAGAGGCGATGCTTCTGGCATTTTGCTTCAGCTCGGTGGGACGACCTTAGGATGCACCTTTCCGATTTCCCGTGAAATGTTTATTGCTTCCAGGAAAGAGACCCTCTGTGTGTGCTCAGCGCATCACAGAGGTGATTGTCTCTGGAATGGAGGCATACATTCCTCGTTCTTTCTCTACTCCTCACGCTAAAAAGCCTTGGTTTAATCACGCTTGTTCTCGTGCTGTCAATGATAGAGAGGTAGCTCACAAAAGATACCAGAGCCTTCAAACTAATGCTAATTATGAACTTTACATTTCTGCCCGAAATCGTGCCAAATCTATTCTCCGACTAACCAAAATTTCTTTCATTAATAGAAAATGCCAAAACCTTGCATTTTCTAACTCTTCCCGTGACTTCTGGCATCTAGCTAAAAAGATCTCCTCCAACTTCACTTCTTCATCTTTCACTCCACTCCTCAGTCCTGACGGCAACACTGCCGTCTCATCTATCTCTAAGGCTGAACTCTTCTCTCAAACTTTTTCTAAAAACTCCACTCTGGACGATTCTGGGCATATTCCTCCTACTCCTCCCCCCTCTGACTCCTTTATGCCTGTTATAAAGATTCTTCAAAATGATGTGTTTTATGCCCTCTCTGGCCTCAATCCTCAGAAGGCTTATGGACCTGATGGAGTGCCTCCAATTGTCCTTAAAAACTGAGCCTCCGTGCTGTCACCCTGCCTGGTCAAACTCTTTCGCCTCTGCCTGTCAACATCTACCTTTCCTTCTTGCTGGAAGTATGCCTTCATACAGCCTGTGCCTAAGAAGGGTGACCGCTCCAATCCCTCAAACTACCGTCCAATAGATTTACTTTCTTGTCTATCTAAACCTTTTGAATCAATCCTCAACCGGAAGATTCAAAAGCACCTTTCCACTTCTGACCTTCTATCTGATCGCCAGTATGGGTTCCGCAAAGGGCGTTCTACTGGTGATCTCCTAGCCTTCTTAACTGACACTTGGTCATCCTCTCTTAGCCGTTTCGGTGAACTTTTGCTATTGCGCTGGACATATCAAAAGCTTTTGATAGGGTCTGGCACAAATCTTGCTTTCTAAACTACCCTCCTACGGTTTCTATCCTTCTCTGTATCTTTATCTCCAGCTCTTTTCTGACTGTTCTATTTCTGCCGTGGTAGACGGTCACTGTTCTTCCCTAAATCTATTAACAGTGGTGTCCCACAGGTTCTGTCCTATCTCCCACTCTTTTCTGTTGTTCATTGATGATCTTCTTTCCAAAACGAACTGTCCTATCCATTCCTGCGCCGATGATTACGCTCTGCATTATTCAACTTCTTTTAATAGAAGACCCACCCTTCAGGAACTTAACGACTCAAGGCTGGAGGCTGCAGAACGCTTAGCCTCAGACCTTACTGTTATTTCCGATTGGGGCAAGAAAACCTGGTGTCCTTCAACGCCTCAAAACACAGTTTCTCCACCCATCCACTCGACACAATCTTCCAAACAACTATCCCTATTCTTTGACAACACCCAGCTATCACCTTCCTCAACACTAAACATCCTCGGTCTATCCTTAACTCAAAATCTCAACTGGAAACTTCATCTCATCTCTTACTAAATCAGCTTCCTCGAGGCTGGGCGTTCTGTACTGTCTCCGCCAGTTCTTCTCCCTGCACAGTTGCTGTCCATATACAGGGCCTTGTCCGCCCTCGTATGGAGTATGCATCTCATGTGGGGGGCTCCACCACACAGCTCTTCTGGACAGAGTGGAGGCAAAGGCTCTTCGTCTCATCAGCTCTCCTCCTCATACTGATAGTCTTCTACCTCTTAAATTCCGCCGCAATGTTGCCTCTTCTATCTTCTATCGATATTTCCACGCTGACTGCTCTTCTGAACTTGCTAACTGCATGCCTCCCTCCCGCGGCCCCTGCTGCACTCGACTTTCACCATGCTCATCCCTAAACTGTCCAAACCCCTTATGAAGAGCTAACCAGCATCTTCACTCTTCATCCCTCATGCTGGTAAACTCTGGAACAATCTTCCTTCATCTGTATTTCCTCCTGCCTACGACTTGAACTCTTTCAAGAGGAGGGTATCAGGACACCTCTCCTCCCGAAACTGACCTATCTTTCGGCCACCTCTTTGGATTCTTTTTAGGAGCAGCGAGTAGCGGGCTTTTTTTTTATTAATGTTTACTTTTTTGTGCCCTTGAGCTGTCTCCTTTGCTGTAAAAAAAAAAAAAGTGATAACAATAATAATAATAATAATAATAATAATAATAATAATAATAATAATAATAATAATAATAATAATAATAATAATAAAAAAGCCTTCCCGTCAGCTGTACTCTTCCTCGTCGACCGGAACTGTTTTGTCGTTGTTAAATTCCTCCCTTCACGGCCCACTCGCTTGTTTTCTTCCCGGCCGATTCAAGAAGGAGAGGAGGAGGAGCAGGAGGAGGAAGAGGCTCGCTATAACCTTTAACCTTCCTCCTCCTCTTTTTGTATCGAGAAAGAAAACGGAGGACCATCGAACAACAACAACAGCAAAGAGGAAGAAGAAAAAGAAATAGGAAACAAAAAAGACTTGCAAGAAATGAAGAACAATAAAAAAAAGAAAAATAGCATTGAAACGTCACACACACACACACACACACACGCACACACACACACACAAAAAAAAAACAATTAACAGATAATAAACAAACTAATCTAAAGGTTTAAGACATGAAAAAATTGATGGATTTTTTTTTTTTTTTACAACAAAGGAGACAGTTCAAGGGCAAAAAAAAAGTAAACTATAATAAAAATTTGATAGATATATAGATAGATAGACAGATGTAGAGAGGGAGAGAGAGAGAGAGAGAGAGAGAGAGAGAGAGAGAGAGAGAGAGAGAGAGAGAGAGAGAGAGAGAGAGAGAGAGAGAGAGAGAGAGAGAGAGAGAGAGAGAGAGAGAGAGAGAGAGAGAGAGAGAGAGAGAGAGAGAGAGAGAGAGAGAGAGAGAGAGAGAGAGAGAGAGAGAGAGAGAGAGAGAGAGAGAGAGAGAGAGAGAGAGAGAGAGCAACAGACAGGCAAACAGACAGACAGACAGCCGCGGCAATCACGTTTAGCTGCACAATGAAAGGACAGGCGATCCAATATAAGAGATAAAGGAGGGCTTCGCAGGAACGACCCGGAGGAGGAGGAAGAGGAGGAGGAGGAGGAGGAGGCGAAGAAGAAGAGAAGAAGGGAGGTCTTAGCCGTACAAAGGTGGGTAAGGAAGGAGGAGGTGGAGGAGATGGAGAAGGAATATTAGGGGTAGGAGAAGGAAAGAGGTGAGAGATGGAGGAGGAAGGATTAGGATAAGTAGAGGAGGGAGGTAAGTGGGTATAAGAAAGGATAAGAGGTGGGAGTTTAGTCTTATAAAGGTGGATAAGGATAGAGAAGGATGGAGGATATGGAGTAGGAATATTAAGGATAGGAGAAAGAAGGGGGTGATAGGTGGAGGAGGAAGGAAATGGGTCATGAGTAAGAATTGGGATAAGTGGAAGAGGGACAGGAGAAGGAGGTGGAGTATTGTACAGGATAGGAAGAAGCAATGGAGCGGATGTGAGCGTCGAAAGGAGATATAGAAGGACGGAAGTGGAGTAGAAAATAGTAATAGGATTGAAGTACGAGGATAGAAGGGTGAGAGGGAAACAAAAGTGGAATGAAGAAGAAGAGTTGAAGAAGGGAAGGAGGAGGAGGTGAGGCAAGAAAACGAAGAGGAAAGGGCAAAGGTCAGGAGGAGGAGGATAGAAGAAGGAGTGGGATGAATTAGGAGGAGGGAGGTTGGGGAAGAAGGGGCTGAGAAGGGGAAGGGGTTGGGGAAAGGAGAGGGGAAGGGTTGGTGAGAGAAGGGGGGAGTTCGGGAAGAAGGAAGGGGAGTGGGGATGGAAGGGTGAGGAGTTTGGAAAGGAGAAGAGGAGAGAAAGGGGTTGGGGAAAGTAGAGGGAAGGGAAGGTGAGCGAAGGGGAGTTGGAAGGAAGGAGGCGGTTGGGGATAGAAGGGGAGGCTGGGTGGGTGAGGGGGGCGATCCTTGTCATCTGTCTGTGTGGTGAAAGAAGAGTTTTGTGTCCAGCAGAAGCGGGATTTGAAGTGAGGGAACCTTTGATGGGGTAATGCGTCTTGAAGCAATGCAGGAGGAGGAGGAGGAGGAGGAGGACATAAATGGATACGGTTCAGGTTTTACAAAGGAAACTTGCATTCATCGTGTTTGTTTGTTTGTTTGTTTGTTTGCCTGAGCCCCTCCTACACACACACACACACACACACACACACACACACACACACACACACACACAGCTCTTGGTGGCATATTGCGTTTTATTAAATACTCTTT